>NW_026864053.1:0-58431 GCF_026571515.1 Ruditapes philippinarum
AAATACATGTAATACTTTATAAAAATAGAAAGCAAAACAATAACAGAAAAAGAACTATAATTTTATAAAGGAATTTTAAATATCAGTGAAATGGTAAAGAATGACATGTCAAAGCAAATGGACAATAGCATTTCGTTTTTAAAAATACGTTTGAAAACAAGTTACATTGATACATATCAGTCAGTTTCATGTAAAAAAAACTTGTAATTGGAGAGTCCTTATCGACAATCAAATGTATCATACAGATTTACATTGTCAGGCAAGTAGAATGTGAAACTCATGATAGCACCTTTCCCACCTTTATCTAAGCATAGATACACTTCTGTTCTTTATATAAATAACTGAACTGATATATAAAATATATACTTTATTATACCCTCTGATTTTATCATCTCGTAATCAATGATTATTCATGATACGATTGGCTTAATAATTTAAACACAACCGGTATTAGGTTAAACAATAAATTACAACAATATACAAGAAAAGCATTGATGCAAAGCATCAAAGGGCGACGCCAAAAGAATTTGATCCAGGTTTGCACCTTAATACTTAACAAAAGGTGTGTACTTTATAGCAGTACCATTTCATGTGACCTGGAGGCTTGGCCCAGTTTAAGTTGAAACTTAAACCAAAAAGAATAGACTCTGTCTTGCCAAGATGCAAAGACAATTTATAGTCAATACACCAATCTTAAGATTTACTTTACCAGATACAATGATACCTGAGTCATCCTCATATAATGACAGGCACAAGTATCAGACCTGGGAAGAAAAAATATGACCAGATTAATAAAAAATCTGTGTTCATCTTAAAAGTGTCAAAAACAAAAAATGTAAATAATGACCCCCTTTAAAAATATACTATTAACTTAAAGTATATTTTTAAAGGGGGTCATCATTTACATTTTTTTTTTGGTTTGTGACACTTTTAAGATGAACACAGGTTTTTTTATCAATCTGGTTATATTTTTTCTTCCCAGGTCTGATACTTGTGCCTGTGCATATAATAATTTGAAGCTTATTGCTTAGGGTTGCAGACATGTCATTGACATATGTTAGACATAAAAGAGGACCTAAAATGAACATCAGGGGGACACCATAGGTATTCAGAGTGAAGGAGTACCAGCCACATTCACCAGCTGCTATCAGAGATAAGACTTGAACCATGCAAGAATGTCATTACATATGGCAGATGCTTGAAGTTCCATGAAGAAGAAGAAAAAAGAACTTCTTCATGTGCAGTATAGTGTGATCAACTGTACCAAATGCTTTTTGTAGATCTAAAAGTATCACGCAATACTGCCTTTGTCCATTTCAAATTAAATGCAATCTATTAAATGAATCAAACATGTGTCAGTTGAAAAACCACTTCTAAGCCCTGACTGAAACTGCCTGACCATGACTCGAACCCATGACTTTCAGAAGACCAACTGAGCTATCTGGCCGGCTACACATTTTCTCTTTAATAATGAAACAGTTCTAAACCTAAACCTTTTTCCCCACTATATTGATTCATGTACTTGAATTTCTGATGTTTACAGAGCATAGTGAATTAAACTCATGGTTATTTGCAGTAACAGGATGAGAAAAACTTTCAGCTTGACCAGAACTCAAACCTGTGACCCACAGAATAATGTACCGCGGCTGTAGCGATTGAGCTATCTGGCCGCTTACACATTTTCTCCCCTAAATAGTGAACAGTTCTAAACCGTGACAGATATTTAGATTTTTAAATTAACAGATAATTAATTCTTAATTAATAAATAAGAAAAAAAAACCTTACATACTCATAGTCTTAATTAAAATAACAATTTATATAATTATTATTGTATAATTATTTTTACTAAAAAGGGCTAAGACAGTTATTGGTTGTGCCATTATTTATAACAGGTCAATTTGAAAGTGAATATAACTCTGCTAATACATGTACAATATCTATGATAAGAAATTTAATGAAGGCTGATTTGTATTTTACATCAAGGGCATTATGTAACTATGCACATAACATTAATAATTCCAAGTTTCTATTAAATAAATATGAAATATTGGGTATATAAAGCCAGTAAAAGTATATATATATATCAATATTCACTCATCAGGGCCTCTATGCTTTTGATGACCTTACAACTGGTAAATTTTATAAAACAAAAATTGTAAGTAATACCTAAGATAGAAAAGAACAAATAATTTAGTAAACATGAGTTACTTCCCCTTGCAATTATATAAAGAAAACATGAAACCCAAAGGAACACCCTAAACATCAAAATTAAGAAATGTTGCAGGCTCATTTTAATTATGCCATGCAAATTAATGGTAAAGTATTCATAAAAAAGTAGATGGCCATGTGACAGCAGTAATTGCAGAAAATCGGATAGCTGTCAACATCCGGATACTGGTACACTTTGTAAAAACAACCATTCTGTTCAACAGATAAACTTAATATGGATAAAATCAATAGGATAATCGTTTACAACAGTCCATTACCTATCCTAATACTCATTTGCAGGTGAACTTTCTTCTTGTAGGAAAGTTTTAAAAATATATAAATGAATGAGCATCAATGTAGACCACAACGATATTCGAAATCCGGGTTTTAGTATTGTCAATAAAACAAAGGGACAAGCTGTTAATCTGAGTCTGAAATTTCGTGAAAATAATATCATAATGCAAATGCTTTTTATATAAAGTTATTAAATACAAATATAACAACATATTTGTTTACTTGATTTTTACGAATCAAAATAAATCTAATTAACACAACATAAAATTAACTGCTAATAATAACAGCTCCTACCATAGGCCAAAATAAAAAGCATTCCATAAAAGACGACGCCGCTCACCGGCGTCGCCAAAAAAACTAACAGTCCAGGTTAACTGGAAAACTGAGAAATGAACTAAAGTACTGTTAAGAGCAGTAAACGTGAGCTCAGATATTCGCATAACATAGACCAGTTACAATACAGTATATGTGTCGATATGGGTTTAACAGAGGTACAAACTATGTCGTGACATTATAATATTTGAATTAATCTTACTCTGCAAAATACAGATATGTTATTTGAAATATTCTCTCAAGTTGATATTACTGTAACAGACATAGTTTACAAACAGGCGTTTACTAAGTAATCTGAACAGGCTACAATATTTTAATGTATAAATTACTTTAACACACGTCTTTGTATGAAATAAACTGCTGCTCCGGTCGATGTTATGGAATGCACTCACTACATTCCTGCGTTATTAAAAAAAAATTAAAAATGTCATGCACTCAGTTACAAAAAAATCATAGACATGTATTACATATGTAAATAAAATTCCACTACAAATTTATACATATTCCACTCAAAAATAAGTATAGATAATGGTGCAATGGCTCCGACTTAAGCCTATAATTATGATAGATTTAAATTTATATTTATGACTACGATGAATTCACAGGTTCTGATTGAGTCAGCTAGTACGCTGGTTAGGAGATGAAATTGCCTATTTCTAAATAATTGTACATATAGATAACGTTCATAGGGAGAGAAAGATTTTTTTTTCGATCATAATTTTTATTGATGCAATCTAATTGATTGCCGAAGCAAACAAAAAGGCAGAAAAGCTTGATTTTTTTTTTACTTAATAAGTAGAAATCTTATTTATCATCAATTACATTTATAGTCCTCATGATTTTACAATTTATTAAGAAATTCTAATACTATCGTTATATGCTGTATTGTACAATTTTGTTATTTATTTTGTACAAAGTCAGTTATATTCTAAAATAAATATTAGATCTAAAATCAAAAGACAAATAACTACAATACAATTATTTGTCATAAGCGATGATCCAACACAAGTGTCTATAAATGTTCTATCTTATTATTGTCAAATCGGTTTGACACCAAACCAAAATATTTATCTATGCAAATCATTTATAATCTAATATTTCAATAATACACTGCATTTACTTTATGTTGTTTGTAAATTCATATTTTTGTTATGATTAGCAAAATCTATTTAACTGCCCACTTAACGAAAACCATAGAGATGTAGAAGCTTATTACTGTTCAAAGAGAATAATATTCATCATTTGTCATTTCGGAAAGTGACAAAAAATTGTGGAGTTACTACATGTATACACATTCGAACATTGTTCACTTACCGGATGATATAGAGGTAATTGATATAGATGATAACAGCATCTGGGATGTCTATATCTTACATCAAATGTATCGTAAAAATTAACATTATATTTCTCAAGTAGAGATAAAAGCTTATAATATAAACAAGATAGCACCTTTACCCGCCTAATCTAAGCATAGATTTATTGAGTGTAGACATAATTCTTTAAAATCGTAAAAACAGAAACACTGTATGATAAACATTACAGCTGTATATTCATTTCCCATAATTATATCATTAATCATAATATTATTGTTGAAAAAAAACTAGTAAACAAGTAGGAAATATAAATATTAAAAAAAAATTAGTTTACGAAAAAAGGAAAAAAATACAAAAAAAAAACACAAAAAAAAACAACAAAAAACACAACGTTGACTCATTAAAAACGGTAACTAAGAATTTAGCCATATTGTGAATGGCAATCATCAAGTTTTAACCCTTAACCTGCTATATTTATTTAATAGATCTACCATATTTTGAATATTAAATAATCTATTTGACTTTTCGCCGACTTTGAACATAATAAAAAACAAATAAAGATTGGTCGGATTGCACGTGGTAAATTATCAGGGTATATCATCAGTAAATGGCTGATGATAATAGTGTCAAACTTAAAGAAAACAACATATCTTCAGAGCATCTGTAAAAGACAATCGGGCTTGTCTACCAATTTGAAAAGGAGACGATCTACGCAAATGCAAGAGGCCTCTCTCTAAAATGACTTTAGGCATAATCAAGATAGTTGTTGCGTTATTCTCATTCGTTTCCGTCAGACAGTCGTTAAAGCTGTTATTGCGGAGTGATAAAATTTAAATAACATAAATTTATACAGTTTGATACTTTTTATATAGACTCGATTATTGACAACTTAAACGATTTAATTAAAAAAATAATATGCCGGTATTTCAATAATTATAATATTTTTGATATACTATAAGGTTTTCTTTTCAATCAGGCAGTAAATCGAATACTTCATGTAGTTAAATTGAAACACAAGATGATTTATTATAATTATTACAGATGAAATATTGCAACATATTGAATGTACAATTAATAGAAAAAGCATCGAACATGAGGCTGATTCGTACGCTGATTTGTAGCTTAGCTCTCGAGTATAAATGAGATTGCCGTGTTTTGATGTTCTTTCTCTTTTGTATCATAAACAAAAATAAAAACACCTTCCCTGTTGTCACAATATGAAACCCAAGAAAAAAAAGTAACCTATGAACGAGCATCTCAATTATACTGAATATGATCTTTCTAATAATAGAGTACCTTTTACTTTACCTCTGCGATTAAATAAACGATTATCAAATGTTAATTGAAATGGGAATTTACTCGAAAATGTTACCTGTTTTGATAGTAAAGAGGTTCTACTACCGATTTTAATTTTACTCACAGCTCTGTATGAAAAGTATAGCATTGAATTGTATTCGTTTAAAGCTTTTTTAAAGTTCGCCGTTTTCATTATTTTTATTTCTTACGCATTTGTATACTTGTAATAATGTTATGGTATTATTGCGTTTGTATATTGACATATGCAAAGGCAATTTGAGAGTTTTTTCATTGCGATTAAAATATTTCAAAAAAGAAGTATAACACGATTTTTAAAGTACATTGTAATGTGTCATTTACTGTACATCAACACGCGGTCGGAAATATTATTTTATCTTAACACATTGTACGGTTGATTTTGAGTTGATCTACATGTTGTCAGGATGTGTATAAATCACTCATAACATATATCTCGACAAATTTAAATCAGAAATGTTCTTATTTGGTCAATGTCTAGTAATTTTTAAATGCAAAAAGCTTTGACTTTTTGTGCATAGGATAAAAGTTTTAATTTTACCCGGAGAATAATTATTTTACACTTTATTTAGAAAACAATCCACAGGCATGGAAAAGTTATCAAAAACAAAATACGTACAAAGTAAATTATACTCTTTATAATAGCATCTTTTCTAAAAAGGATACAGCAGGTATATGTTTTCAGTGATTATTATTATGAGTTATGTACAATGAAAACTATGAAGAAAATGAATTTGCAAATGAGCAATTTGATAAAGTTTTCATTTTTCACAAATTTATTGTTCTGAAAAAAATCAGTTTGATATTGATATAAGTTATTCTAGCTTAAACACTAAGATTTACAACATGCCGGGTGTTTATTATTATTACTTCATATTATATGTTGCCTGTAATGCCTGAATGGAAGTATAAAGCTCACTTTAATAACAAGATAGCAACCATATCGGCCTAACCATAGCGTAGATTAAATATTTGTACACACATCTAGCCTTTATAGCAAAAACAGATTTATATACTAAGATGAAGATTATTATTTTTCCGTAGGTAATCTAACTTAGCTTAGTCATAACATAATTGGCGGAAGAAACCATAACCTGTTATTTATATTATAATTCTCTATTGTCTGGTTGTTCTTATTTGAAATAAAAATAAAATGCAAACATTTTATCAGATCACTTTAAAGACAAACAGACGAAACATTTACAAGAAAAGCATTGATGCAAAGCATCAAAGGCGACGTCAAAAGCATTTGATCAAGTTTTGTACCTAAACACTTAAGAAAAGATGTGTTCTTTATAGCAGTACCATTACATGTGACCTGGAGGCAAGGCCCAGTTTAAGTTGAAACTTAAACCAAAAAGAATAGACTCTGTTTTTCCAAGATGCATAGACAACTTATAGTCAATTAACCAATCACTTATAAGACTCATGCCATAAGAGAGAATATCATTAGATTTATTTTACCAGATACAAGGATACCTGAGTCATCAGCATATAATAAAAGATTATTGCTTAAGGTTGCATACATGTCATTGACATATATTTGACATAAAAGAGGACCTAAAATGAACCTCAGGGGAGACAAAGGTACTCGAAGCAGTAGGGTAATTTAATTTAAAATTTATAGATAATAAATTTCTAATTACCTCCCTTTATTTACATTAAATGCTAAATTGGGTAATATCATTATAAATAATGTTTATTGGAACTTACAATATTGACAAATCTTAATTTGAGCATCATATTTATAAAGTAAAACCATGAAAAACTTGTGTTACAGGATATTTAATGTTAAAAACAAACTTTGTGTGTGTTTAAAGCTTTTATTTAATATAAAGTCTTGTTTGATAAACTTATGTTTACTTACTGTTACGAATAATATATTGTGTACTGTTTCACTCTCTTATATTATTTCTCAAATATATATAAATGTGCTAATAAAGAATTGAATGTATTGACATTCAGCGCTTTAAAATACATGTAATACTTTATAAAATCATAAGGCAAAACAATAACAAAAAAGAACTTTAATAAAAAGGAATTTTAATATCAGTGAGAGTGTAAAGAATGATATGTTAAAGCAAATGGACTATAGCATTTCTTCTTTAATAATAAGTTTGCTGTGAAAACAAGTTACATTGATATATATCAGTCAGTTTCAGGTAAAACACTTGCAATATGAGCGTCTTTATTCACAATCAAATGTATCATACAGGCAAGTAGAATGTGAAACTCATGATAGCACCTTTCTCACCTTTATCTGAGCATAGATTAACTGATTGCAGACACCTCTCCACTTTATAGCAATATACTTTATTATACCCCCTGATTGTATCATATTGTAATCAATCATTATTCATGATACGATTGGCTTGATACAACCGATATCAAGTTAAACAATAAATGCGTTAAAATTAAAATAAAACCCAGTCTAGTTAAACTGCAAAACTCAGAACTGGAATAGAGTTGTGATTAAGGCACTTCCCTTGAGCTCAAATATTCGCACAAAATTAATTCAGTTTGAATGCAAAATGTGTCGATATGGTATTATTAAACGTACAACAAAACATACAACAAAATGTCATAAAACAAAATTGTGAAATTATTTAATTTTTGAATAAGAGACAATCACCGTAAATACTAATATGCAAAATAATGATATTTAATCTGAAATATTATAGCCCCTTTCAATTTACTAACAGGCTTACTATTGTCATGTAAAAAGTACTTTTACCAGGCGTTACTATTTTAAAGTATAAAGTACTATAACACACGTAATAAGTCAAACATATTTACATGAAATAACTGCTGCTCCGGTCGATGTTATGAATGCAATACTTTCCTGCATTATTTTCCAAAACAAATGCATTTTGAAATGCAATACAGTGAATATATAATTTGAATTGAATTATCTGTTACAAAAACCCTTAGACATGTATTACATAATTATGTAAATAGAATTCCATTTCAAATTTATACATATTCCACTCAAAAATAAGTATAGATAATGGTGCAATGGCTCCGACTCAAGCCTTTAAATATGATAAATTTATATTTATGACAAGGTCTGATTGAGTCAGCTAATACGCTGGTTAGGAGATGAGATTTCTAAATAATTGTACAGTCATATAGACCATGTCCATAGGGAGAGAATTAAATTTTTATTTCCAGCGTAATTTTAATTGATGGAATCTAATTAATTCACCTAATTAACGAAGCAACAGGCAATCTGACGAGCTTGATTTTCACTTTATAAGTAGAAATCCTATTTATCACCAAACATATCTATAGTCCTCATGATTGTATAACTTATGAAGAAACTCTAATACTATAGTTATATGCTGTATTCTACAATTGTGTTATGCATGCATGTTGTACAAATTAAGTTATATTCTTAATCATAATATTTCTTGTTATATAGATCTAGGATGAAAAGACAAAAAACTATAATACATTAGGTTGTTATAAGATATCCACAACTAGTGTATATAAATGTTATATTCTATTATTATCAAATCGCTTTGACGCCAGACCAAAACATTTATCTATGCAAATCATTTATAATCTAATAATTCAATAAAACACAGCATTTACTTAATGTTGTTTGTGAATTCGTATTTCTGTTATGATTTGCAAAATCCATTTAATTGCCCATTTAACAAAAATCATGGAAATATAGAAGCGTGTTACTGTTCTAAGAGAATAATCTTCATCACATTTGTTATTTCGGAAAATGACAATTGAAAAGTGGAGAAAGAAAGTATACACATTCAAACATGGTAATGTATCTTGTGTTCACTTATCGGTTGATACAGGGATAATTGATGTAGATAACAGCACACTTAAACTCACATCATCTGGGATGTCTATATCATACACCAAATGTATCATAAGGATTAATATTTTTTCTAAAGTAGAGATAAAAGCTCATAATATAAACAGGATAGCACCTTTACCCGCCTAATCTAAGCATAGATTTATTGAGTGTAGACATAATTCTTTTAAATCGTAAAAACAGAATCTCTGTATGATAAATATTACAGCTGTATGATTCATTTCATATTGTTCTCTCATAAATCATGATGTTATTGGTGAAAAATAACTAGTAAACACAAGAAGGAAATATAAATATTAAAAACATTGAGATTACGAAAAAAAAACAACAAACAACAACAACAAAATACTTAAAAAACAACAACAAAAAACAAAACAAACAAAAACCACAGCGTTGACTCATTGAAAAACGGGTACTAAGTACTAAACCATATTGCGAATGACATGCGCCAGGTTCTTACCCTTGACCTGCTTTATTCATTTAATAGATTTACCATATTTTGAATATATGATAATCTATTTGAACAAAACCAAATAAAGTTTGGTCGGATTGCACGTGGTAAATTGTCAGGTGTACAATATACTGGTATATCATCAGTAAATGGCTGATGATAATAGTGTCAATCTAAAAGAAACAACATAGTTTCAGAGCATCGGTAAAAGACAAACGGGTTTGTCTACCAGATTAAAAATGTGACAATCTAGGCAAATGCAATAAGCCTCTTTTTAAAATGACGGTAGGCATAATATTTTCAACAGAAAGGTCTACAAAATATGTTCACCTTTGCATCTCTTACATCAGTTTATGCAGCACTGAAGATATATTAGATCACTCCAAGAATGGTTTACAAACACTTCGGATAACACCATGTGAGGCACATACTTAGATTCGATTTTACTTGTACTTACAGACAGAAAATACTACATACATCTTTTAATTTCTTACATTTATACTTACGTTTGCAAATTAGTGACATATACATGTTATTATACCTCTGCGAATGAATAAACGATTATCGAATGTAAATTGAAATGAAAGTTTACTGTTAAATGTAAATGTAAAAGCAAATGTTACCTGTTTTGATAGTGAAGAGGTTTCACTTGTCACTATTTCATTTATACTCACAGTTCTGTATAAAAGTATGACACTGTTGTTTTTTTACCTGATTTTTAAAGTTCGCCATTTTCATTCTTTTATTTTTAAGCATGTATACACATGTTATAACTTTCTGGTATAATTGCATTTGCATATTGTAAATTGACATAAGCATAGAAAATGGCTGACTTTTGTCATTGTGATTAAAATAAAACATACAAACAAAAATAAGTATAAGCGTCTTTTATAAAAGGTTATTCAATGGCTTTGTTAGAGACCATGGAGACTTTCCTGACTGAATGATACTAAGTATACAATATTGATATAAATATTAAAACAACTTAAAATATCTGTTCAAGCCTCGCTTAATTATATGCATTATTTTGTTAAACCCATCCGGTCATTACGAAAGGAAAGAATAGGTCTGGTTACATGTGTCCATTCAATTTTCCTTATATTTTGATTAGATTTCATAATAAGGATGCATGCATATGCAGTTTTAACAATATGTTTTTTTTATAATATGGAAGCGCAACTTACTGTTGGTCCTGACATTTGATGTAAGTTTGGTAATTGAGCCTGATGCAGGTTACTTTATTTCTTAGTAGAAAAAATATAAAGCACGTTTTTTTTTCAACTTGCTTAATAATAACTGACATTTTCTTATTGTATATATCTTTGTCTATCCTTTGTAGTTGAATATTTGTATGTTTGTTAATTAGTATTCGCCATTAAAAAAAGAACACAGTTTTATCGCGCATCTATGATTTGTGACGTTCAGACTTGATACAAAGAGAAAAGCGTTCTCTAAGGAGCATTTGTATCAACATAAGAGGCAAATCAGCATTGTTTGATACTACGAGGAATAACTGATAAAAAGAAATTATTATTATCAATTATCAAGACCAATGACATAAATGTTATATATCTTTTCAAACATAAGTGTATAAACTATTGTAATATCATATATTCCAAGGAGATACAAGTAAAACACAAAATGTAAAAAAAAAACAAAAAACAAAAAAAACAACAATTATTTTCAGTTATCCGAAACAACTGCAATTGTTATAACTTATTGATCATATTAACACAAACACATGAGACGGATAGACTATAATGTTTGTCGTTCAAATATTGGCTGAGTAGAAAATATCGTTTTATATTTCAATGGATATATGATAGTATTTATTCAAATTTTTTATTTGATTTGCCTATTAAGGAAATAATAGAAACTTACATCTAAGCACTTAAAGCTAAGAACGTAGTATCAAAAATACAGTATGAGGCGATTTTTTGTCTATAGAATGTGAATACAATAATGCAAATGCTTATTTCAATATGGTTTGTTAAGGTGAGAGTCAGAAGTTCGAAAAAAGAACTAAATTACGATCTTAGACAAAATGGCTCCGGTTGGTGTACCACTAACCATCGTAACTTCTAGAATATTTTTGATTGTGACAAAATAAAATGCTTGAGAAAATAATGTATTAATAGCTGTTGATATGATGGCACTTAAGCAAAGTCTTTGTTAACCAATACGTAATTGATACCGTTTGCAATTAAAACATATTAAATGGCAGAAATATAGGAAATAATTTTATGATTGTCGGTGATCTTTTGCAGCATTTGATCTCAAGAATTTGTCCCCGCGAAAAACTCATAATAGTGTTTCAATTAAAATTTCAATTACGTAATTAAACAATATGAAAGACGCCCATTTGCTGGGAACAACAAAGTGAAAATGAAGTAGAAACGGACGGAACGATAGCATTTCAAGATGCAAAGTTCAGTCAAATTGTTTATAAATTTACCACTGTTTTTTTTTTATAAAACACAGTCCCTTAGTTTTCTTGTTGTTTTTGTTAATAAACAGAAGTACTAAATTTCCCTGTTTTATGTTAAACACCTTTCACATCATTTGATGTTGTTTGGACAAAAATACACAATATTTACTTGCAAATGTGTTTTCCTGGTTCCTTTCGGCAGAATTGGGCTAAAAAGATATGTTTCAATAAACATGAGACGGAGTTTGTCAAAATATCTGTTTAACGATCCTGTAACTCAATTTGTATGGCTTAATATCATAAATATAATGCTCAAATGAAATATTTATTAATATTGTAAGTTCCAAAAGCATTATTTGTAAAGATATTACCGAATTTACATTTAAATATAATAAAAGGAGGTAATTAGAAACTTATTTTCTATAAAGTCAATTTTTCAATAAGAAATGAATGCATATATTTAATGATGTATATATAATACACCTGTAATGTGAACAAATATTTGCAGTATATATTTTACATATTCTTCGATGTTTGAAAATTGTTTAAGAAGCATAATTATATACATGATATATAAAATTTCACTTAATTATGGTAACAACCGTAATTACAACATGCAGGATCTTTAATTCCTATTTTTGTCTTTTTGTAAAGAAAGGTAATGCAATGAAAAAATAATCAATTTCTTATGATAAATAACTAAAGTTATATATTGACATGCCTTGACATACTGAAAAGTATAAGTTTATTTATGATTACGCAGATAAAATGTTACACACAAAGATTCTGCCTAATATATAACGAGGTGTTGTGAGAGACGATCCCTCAATAGCGTTACTCTTAACAAAAAACAAAAGAATTACAGAGTTGGGTTTATTGTGTCTATACATGAGGGATTAACATCCCTCAATCCCCTTAGCACTGGCCTGAGCGAAACTCCATGTTTAACACTTAAAAGTGACGGAGTCAATAATCACGAAGAACCACAGGACCAGAATAATACCACAGCACTGAAGTGAAGTGCAACTTTTTGTAGCTGTCACACGGCGCTTGACACCTGTTGGCCCATTATTGTGAACAATAAGTTGTTCGGGGTGAAACTGTTGTGTTAGTGTCTTAAAGTTAAAGATGTAGAATAAGTATTGATTTATAGAACGAACTTTTCCTTTGATTAAAAAGAACGAATTTACATAAATAATGGAAAGGTGATTCGAATGTTGTAAACCGCGAATGAATTTTCCTTTTGACTTAAGATCGAGACAATTTCAGCACCTTTAATCCACTACAATAGTTTTTCGATTTAATACTTTGCTTTGATCCTCGAACGTCTGACCATGTTTCTAACAATAATGAGACGGACAATGAATTAAAAGAAAATGATTTAGTAACAATATTCAGATTAAATGAATATATCTTTAAGAAATGAGTTTGCTTTTATGTAATTTGCTTCTGAACACACCTTTTTCATTATTGACACGCCTGTTTTAAACGTATTTATCATTTATTAGTAGAAACATCTTCGTGAGTCCTCTCATAATGTAATGGACATGAACAGTTTAATAATAAGATGTTTGTTATCTCAGATTTCAAATAAAACCTTTATTGTTTAGCATTAATCATGTTACCACCCATTCCATACTTAAATACAAGCTAGCTGTTTTATAAAAGTGTATCTTTGGTGTCAGCCCACTCATTTTAAATTCCCAGTTTAGAATATACGGTCTTCATTTTTAAACATCAATACAATCCAAGTAATATAAGAACACAAATACATTATGTTAGACATCTAAATCCTTAACAAAATAATTGGTTACACCATGAAATTGTCCAGTTTAACGAATCATGGCTGCTGACGTTTAGTGTATTTAATCCATTCGCCCAGAAAGGAGGCCCTGAAGAAGACACCAGAAGTCACACACAAACTACACATATGCAAAATATACACTTTAAAACCACGAATGACTTAATAACAAGAGTTATATATAGATCAGTCAAGAAGTGTTTAATTAATCTTAAAAAAAATCATCATTCTATATTACAATCCGTAAGGAAATTTCCTAAATCAACATTAAATCAAAATCAAACATAAAAAGTAAAAAAACACACCAGCATTTTGTAAGTGAAACTTTTAAAATATTTCAATATCAGCTAAAATAAACATATGAAAAAAGATAAAACTCAACATATTAAATAGTTATTACATTTGTTTTATTATTTTAATCTTTTTGTTGTTTTATGACGTAGTAGTGGTGCAAGCTGGTCTGCACTAACTAAAATTTAAAGATTTGTTTAGGAAACGTAGAAGATTAAGAAATGCCAACATACATAAAACCTCAAATCTGTTTAAATGGTTTTGAAAGTTTCGTTGTTAATTGTCTAATATATACCTCTTTGTTTAATAAAACGTCGTGTGTTTACCTGATTTCATGTTCCTGCCTACACACACCATTACATATATTTACGATAAGCAATAATGAATTTGCTGTGCTTTTAAATGATTTTAAAAGATATTATACCTTATATCATTTACTCCATGCTGTATCTGTATCTGTTAGGACTAAATTAGATGAGTATCTGAAAGCTAGGCAAATTACAGGAAAACTAAATGATAATTAAATACATTAATAAAAAATGTATGTTCTTTCACATTCTGATATTCATTGAAAAGAATATGCTGTTGTATAATATATACTTGGCAGTGTTAAAACGTTTTTTTTTCTTTTTGTTTTTTTGTTTTGCTTTTGTTGTTGTTATAAAAGTATAATACAGTAAGTCTTTAACGGTATGTGTCTAGGGCATGTGATAATTGTCAGAATGGGAATCGGTTAGGGTGGTATATACAAGAATCTTGTTTGTATTCTCCGCCTTCATTAGTGAACGTTTATCTGAGATGTTTTCGTAAGAAGATTCGGCGATTGTTTTGAAAAAAAAAACGAAAAAAAAACATTACACTACATACTAAAATCATTCAAGCCAGATAGGAGTGTTTATTTTCAATATTCATTTTTCGTATGTCATTATAGCATGGGCACAAAAATTAATTAAATTATAGTTCGTCTTTAATATTTTTTCCAATGTTAATCAGTTTTGCACAATTTACATACGATACTTTACTCAGTCATATATTTACATCAAACCATTAGAATTGAGTTCATGCAGACATTGCATTGCTTAAGACAGACAAAAAAAACACATTTCAAACAAATGACGTCACGAACATAGTTGTAGTATTTTACATTAAGAAACGTAGGAGTTTCCACTTATTGCAATAGCATCAGGAAGAAACATAATTTACTTCAAGTCTTTAATGTTCATCAGATAACCAAATTAGAACGTTAAACGTTTTGCAGAAAGAGTGTTTTTTATAGTTTGATGAATAATGGTTATTTTTAGTGGATATAGTCTTAAACATAAGCCATTTGAAGATTTTATTCTAGTGACTAAGGTCGCTAAGCTGACAAACATTTCGATCGTTTTTTTTTTGTTATATAAGTACAAGCTGGTCTTTAGATACAACATAATTATTGCATATCAAGGAACAATTTTCTCTGTTATTAAGATACTGTTGTTAATGTCACTTTGAACGAGTATATACACAAGAGGTAGTTTTTGTATTAACATGTTTGATAGTTACTATAATGACGTTAATACTCTTTGATGACAAGAAAATGTTTTGTTATACAGAATGATACTATCAAATACAATGTATTTGACATTTTATTGCAAGTGTGAATCGGTAGTTCTAAATCAAACTATTATGTTAATCTGATGTTGTGAGTGCATTACACGAGGAGTAGATTAAAAAAGCGTTCAATCACCGTATGAACAATATAAAGATATATTATATTGTTTGTCATATTATTTTATGAGATTACCAAGTTAAACTTAAAAAAACATAGCAATGTTAAGGATTTCTTTACAGTTACAATATTGAATTTATGAAATTTACAATATGAAATTGGCTAATGTTTTTTAAGAATTTTTTTTCATTTCAAATCAAGTGTATCGTGATATAATTTGTTAACACCCAGTTCATGATTTCTTAGACAACACCTAAGTGATAAACGTACATACAGAAGTATAGTTATCATGAGTTATTTTTTCCGAACTTCTGTTAAATATCATATTTATGATAAATGGTGTACATTTTGGCTTCACGTGTTCTACTGCAATACAATTTTCCTTGCCTCTAGTTGTGAAATAAATATAAAGCGTCTATAAAGAACGCAAAAATGACTGACTGGCTGGGCAGACATTAAGATTTTCCATGTGATCATTTTGTTATTGAACAACCTGATACACCTTAACTTTTTACTCGGGTAAGATTTATTTGAAAAAGTAACAAAATACTTTAAAAGTTGTTGCTTCAGATATTTAGAATAGATCAATAGATCAACATCAATGTATTGAAATCGAAAAGTCAACACAAATAACAACAAATTTTAACATTTGAACTAAAACTTTCAATAATCGAACAAAGAAATATCTTTAAAATATAAGTGATTTACGAGGGAATAATTTGAAGGTTAATTGTTTTGTTTTTTTAAGAAAGGCAAATGATCGCGAGGAATAGTACGTGTTACCTATCACAAAATATTGCTTTTATATCAATTAAGCACATAGCTCAGGTATGTTTACAGATATGCCGTTTGGAAATTTATCCTTGCTGGAACATTAATTGGTTTAGGATTTCAAAGTGAACATGTTGTTTATATATCATTTTAACGTTGTTAATCGTTCTCAGTAGTAAATCATATGAGGGTTTAGCATTCAAATTGCTTTATTAAAGAATAAAGAGATACTTAGTATGATGCGTTTAGGTCAAAGATCTATTGGTTAAAAAAGATTGCACGTGAATTCATAATTCGTATCCTTTATATTGGGTTTACCTTTATTGCAAACAATGGCAGTATTTACATGTTGCTGAACAAAATATACATAATTATAAAACATCATTTTATGTTTCGGGAATGGTCTGTATTTAATTGTCTTTTGTTCCGTCAATATACATTGTATAAATGTATATTATATATGATTGAGCGATTTTTCCATTTTACATGGAAATTAAAACGTTTCATTTTATTTATGATTATTTCACACTTTTCACTATTAGGTCCTAGATAATGATTGAATTATTTAATTTTCATATTAAATCGTTCGTTATATATTTAATAAAATATTCATGATTATGATCTTGATTTTCATTTGCATTGTGATTGTGTTAACACTGTGTCTGAAATGCTATTACTTGAATGATCTTACTCGTTTTTTTTTCAAGACAACCAAATTGCATATTAAACTTATTTGATGTCTTTTACTCACTGTGAAGGACGAAACATTAAAAAACGCAAAATGAAAAATAAAAATGACAAGAAAACAAATTCTTGAGTCATATGTTGTTAAGTTATCATAACATTAGTTTTCTTTGATTTTAGATGAATAATTCTTTTAAATATATAGAATTAAAACTCTTAAATAGGAACATTTAAAACGAAGCTAATATTATTAACTCATTGTAAAGTTAAATTGGAAAATAAAGCATGTTACCAGCTGAGTTTGAATGATAATATTCAGAAGCAGCAGTAATTATTTCACGCTACAGACTTTATGTAAGTCCATGATTTAAGACGATTTATCACCGTATCTTGAGGCTAGGCTTGAATTAAGTTTCTACCACATCTGTGACAATGAATTTCCATTTGGTGATGTTTCATGGCATAAATGTTTGTAATATTGCATTAAACAGTCATGTAGGAAAACAAAGTTGAAAATGACAGAGACAGAAAACACCTAGAAAAAATATAGAAGGCTCGGCATTAATGGAAGGCGAGGCATGTAAATCAAGTCACAAATGTCGAATTAGATACATAGTAACGCTGTGATTGGTACAGCAAAGTAACATCTGTGCAAGCGTATCTGTTAAATACGAACATGATTAGAAAAATTAAGAGCATGTAGAGGCCATTTGATTTTGAATTGTTGAGATTATGCGTGATACTAAAAACAAAATGATACAGAAATACAATTTCGAAGCATGTTTAAATTCCTATATTTATTTTTCCAATTCAAACGAATAAAAATGCTTAAAGTATTACAACTATAAAAGTAGTAAGACTATCGTCATTCTAGAAGGTAAGAAGGGATCATCCTAAATATCATAATAGTTCAAATTGGACGCTGATCTAATACAGCACATTTGTCAGATGCAATACGTTAACTTAGTAGCTATTACTCGGTTATCAAACTTATAAACAGACAAACACTTAGCAAAAACATATTTCCATTTTGACCCTTTTTATTACAAACATACAAAAGTGCAATAAAGGATTATCTTAATTTCGCATTATGGTGTAAATTGTCATACTTATTCTCGTTTAAATCATAATGATAACCGTTACAAAGAAAGAATTCCGATAAAATTTCATAAGAAAAAGGCGATGTGATATTGTTCTTGTTTACTCATTACCCTTGATATATGTTTGTTAAAACATTTATCTAAATCCATTCATGACAAGCTGAAAGATTACAAGACATTTACAGAACAACTAGTCTGTGATTTATATAAGAATGTGCAATGATTGTAAACAGATTAATGTCTTAAGCTTTTAAAAGGAGAACAAAAAACAGTTTTTATTTAGAATTGTCTGGCTTAAATCACATTGAAATACTTTAGTTTCAAAACTGCACAATTTGCATTTTATCTTTCAGGAAATAAATGACGTTAATGTAAACTTAACTTTGAAACATATTTATCTTAATTACACTCTATAGTACGCGCATAATAGTGTATAGACAAATTAACTTAAAATCTGAATAGATATTACAAAAATCGTTAATGAATTGTTCCTGTGTGTATTTTTCCAATTTGATATGATACGGACAAAAATACCTAAAAATAATTAAGGGATGGGGATAATAAGGTACAAACAATGTCAAGTGTTTGACTGTCCAAAACGAAAAGTTCACCTGGCTTACTGCAATTGCTTTGTAAGAGATAAGCACGTTTGCGTTTATACAAATGATGTATCAAGCATAGAGTAATTTTAAAACAAAAGACAGCTATATCGATTAAATTGGCATTTTTCTTATAATACCATTTTGTTTAAAATCTAAATCTATTCGTGTGCTTCAACTTATTGTTAAAACATTACGGGGAATGATGTGTTTGAATCGTATTTTGTATGACATCATTATTAGGATATATCATTAAATTGTTTTGCATAGCTTTTACTCAGAAGTTACCATTACAAAAAATTAATATGTTCAATTTTGATATAATTATTTCGTATGCTTAAGAATTATGTCATTTGGTTATGGCTAAGACAAATGCTGTAAACGAAAAAATGTATAAAGAACAAATGGTTGAAATTTGGCAACAGAATTTAAAACATTTTAAATATAAAAAACCTATATATTAAATCAATAGATAAATCGGACCATTGGATCCTTGCAGTTAAAGTATAAACAGACATTTTTACAAAGGTACAAATGTTTAATATATTATACAAACACGGTAAACACCTGCAGGGTTAGGAATGTGTTGGAATAATTGTAGGGGAGGTTCCAAGTCTTGTCACAAAACATAAACTCAATATGATAACAAACTGCAAGAATCTTATTATTACCAGATAAATTTATACATATACACTGCATTGTATAACGAAGACAGTTTGTGTAAAGATATCTCAGATTAGTTCATGAAAATTTATGATTATGTTATGTTATCATTATTATAATGAACACTCAGAATATAAATATTACTTACCAGATGGCAACCGTAAGGTTCAATGGGCACACATGTATTTCTGTCAACATTTGGTATGGAAGAGAAGCAATTGAGAGGTTGGATTCATAATACTGACGAACATGGATTTCCAGAGAAGAAAATTTGTGACATTTCAAGTCCGCAAATGTTCACTTCTAATGGATGTCTAGGTGTAAAGGAATTTTTATTGACAAACTTCCAAAATTGGCCTCTCATTATTGTCGGTCAAATTCAAACAAGAGTTATTTTAGAATCATTACACAGGAATATGAGCGGGTTGTACTATTTGTACAAGTTACAATACAGTGATTTTGTTGGAAAAAAATGTTTGTTAGAATTTTCAAATCTCTTAACCTAGCCTTGTTTCAATAAAAAAGGACCAATGCCACACAGACGTTGGGGTAGAAACAAAGAATATTCCAGAAGCGGAATATGAACTTCATATCAAAAGAAAAGAAGATGATAGGAGTGAAAAGTCAAGAGATATAGAAAGAGCTAAATAAGATCCTCACATAAAAGTAATTACAATTGATACGCTGGCTGTCATTCTATGTCCATCCTTGCAAGCAAGTGCACTTCATTACAGAACTAAAATTACTTGCCATAATTTTATAATGTATAATCTAGGTGACGGGAATGTTACGTGTTACTTTTGGCATGAAGGGCAGGCATAGCTGCAAGCAAATTATTTTGTTAGTTGTTTAAATGATTATTTGGAAAACGTTAGACAGAAAACGATAAAGTCAAAGAAATAGTTTTATACAGCGACGGGCGTTGCTACCAAATTCGCAATGCGAATCTTGCAAATGGTTTAAAAAGATTTGTCATCAAATACAATGTTAGGATACAACAGAGGTTCCTAGAGAAAATTCATACACAAATGGAGGTCGATGCACTTCATAATTCAGTGAAAACTTTGAAAGACACCCAAAATTCTCCATCTTACTATATCGATGGCTATATATCTGCTCGCCTAAAATAGACACAAACAAAATCCCTAAAGAAAGCCCAACACGGCAAAAATTGTCAAATGTTGCTGGCTCGGTTTGATTGAGTCTGTTCATGGACGGTACTGGAAAGTGCAAGTTACCGTCCACGCCCCCTAGCACCGGCTTAAGCAGAATTCAACATTTAACACAAAAATGGTGAAATTTTGAATTTAGAAACATCCACAGATGTGTTAATATGGCGGTTATCATTATACCTTCAATGTGACACAGTTGTGTCATTCCATGAAAAGCGGCGTATGGGCCCCAAGCAAATGAATGCTTTTGTCCTAAACGAGAAAACAATGGGCGGAACTAAATAAAATGGAATTTTGAAAGGGAATCTGAGGTTATGAAGCCTGCATATCACATATAAGACGTCAAAAGACACAACATGACTACTTTAAGGAGTTTACAACGTTAAGATCTTATGAGAGCATAAGACCGGGAAATAAAATGTGTGACCCAGTTGTGAATGATATTAGATATTTGACCTACACTTCTACTGGTGACAGAGTTTAAATTGGTCTATAGGGGCCATTTAAACCTTTACCACAGAGAAAAAGGGAGCGATTGACATACAAAGACATATTCCTTCATTATTTTAAGAACCAGTAGGTATAAAATATGATAAACAAGATCAACAAGAAAGGCGGCGTTCAATAAACCCAACTTTGTTTACACACTTACAACAGAAATTAATGAGTGTAATTCCTATTGATTATGATATTTTTATGACAAACTTTCTGTTGCGTCTAAAGATTAATGTTTCAGACATAACATTTTTTAGAAATGTAAAGCGATTGACTAAATTGTCTTACAATTTTCTAACAATAGGATTCAGTACTTCTGATGTGAGACGTTTTGTGAATACCTAATTGTAAAGTTGTAAATAATCTGTAAATTTCGTTTCTGTAGGTTAATTCATACCAAAGTAAGTTTTTTCCATCTCCTGAAAAGTGCCACTTTCGCAGAGGCATTTTAAGCATCCCGACGATATTAAAGTATGATGATCATATTAGGGATGCTTTCCCGCCTTCGGTTGTTTAACGCCATTCAATTCGTTAACTCAATGGGATAGCTTTTATACATGTATGTAATTTTGTGACTATAACACAACTCAACCTGACGCATTAAATGATTGATATAAAAGTTTTTTTTTCATATTCTTAATATGAAATTTCGTGGCTATAACTCACCTCATTCTGACACATTAATTCACATGAGCTAATAATTAAACCATGATTATAATAAAAATTATTATTAATCATATTTCTGAAAAACCTTCTTTATCATATGAAATAGTTTCCAAAAACCTACATTTATAAATTTGAAAAAATAAAAAGTGTAAACTAATACAAAATTACTAGCTACGAAAGGCCATGATAACAAAATAACAATATGCAAGGAAACGCTCAACCTCGTGAGTACGACCTTTGATTACACCGAGATAAAGAGGAGAGCATAAAGTTTAATTAAGTGCAGGAGGCTCCTTTGTGATGTAAAGATAAAATATATTAAACGTAAAGCACAACAAAGACCAGTTAAAGAATGTTGGTTTGATCAAGAATGTATTTTAATCCATAAGCTATACCATTATAATGTTTCATATTTTACACTACTCGGTGTAAAGGGGTCTTTCTCTTTTATGCTATGATAAAACATGTTTCTCATTATAAAAGGATGCAGGAATGTTTTTGTTTATTTTACCTTACACGTACTTCTTCAACAAATACAGGTCTTCGTTATAACCCTGTATAATAACAAAAAAAGCAAATTGATATTAACTTTTTTTATTATTTTTAAGTAAATTTGCATTTTATAAGTCACGACATAACAAAAAAAAAATCCACATATTTCATTGTCAGCTGATCCAAGATCAATCATTGATAAACGTTTTATTCCTAGCAAAAAAAAATGCATGCACTTATCTATGCATCATCTTGACCAATATGATTGGATAATGTTCAAAACAATTCGCTACGGTAGAATAATTATAGTCTGAATAGGTCATTCTGTATTATATTTTTACCATACATTCTTCAAGGTGTCAAGGGCCGTGTGGCAGCTGTAAAAAGTTGCCCCGTACTTCACTTCAGTGTTGTTATATTTTTCTGGTCCTTCGGGATCACTGATGCCAGCATTATTAAATGTTGAGAATTGAGTACCGCTTAAGTCGGTACTAGGGGGCTTGAGGGATGTTGCACTTATTCATTTTCCCTCATGTACAGACTCAATCAAACCGAGTCTGCAATTCTTATGTAATTTTGTTGTGATTACTGCGTCCGAGGGATCACTTTTTTTCCAGATTTTCAAATAACAGTTGCATTCTCTCTTTCCATTATTATATTAATGTTTATGAAATAGCTGCATGCTTTTCGGTTGAATTTGATATTTTTTTTTAGAGTTTAATATCGTTTTTTTTTTTTTTTTTTGGTTTATTCCTTTTTTTTGTAAATTTGTCAAGTTACTTCTACAGCGTACACATTGTATGGACATTTTCAAAAAAAACTGATAGGTCTATCATAACAGATAAATGATATGAGCCTTACATCTATTGATTGAACCATTTGCTTGAAATATTCAGATATGGTACACTTACAGGTTTTTTTTCAATTGATGTAATAACTGTGTTCTAATATCGATTTCTTGTGAAATATTTAATATTCATTTTTCACGTCTCCGATTGGACAGACAATGACCAATAACTGGCAAAATGCAGCAACATCTGTCTATTTAACCTTTTACTGTCACGGTGTGTGTTTGGGTGTTGAAAAGACATGGGCATGTCATCGCTAAGTACTTTTTAATGTTACATTGTCCTTGAAAACATAAAACATTATGTGTATAGTTACATATATACACAGTATAAATGCTAAATGTCTGAATTTATCTAATATATGATAAACACGATCAACAAGGAAAGGCGGCGTTCAATGAACGCAACCCCCATATGACCCAGCAACAAGAACAAGTGGCAAGAAGCCCAGGCGGACCCCAAACAAAAACAGGAGAGGGCAAAGACAGAGCACGGACAGGTTAATCACTAAATGATAAACAATTTGTAACTGATTAGGAATTCAAAGAAAACAAGCAAATGGTTGACTAGTGGCCCACACAGTCAAAGGGGAAGGGGACAGGAGACCGGGGAAGGGGGGGGTTAATCTAAAGAAATAAAAACTAGGGGTTATGGGGAAGATACTTACCGTAGACGAGAAAACAACAAGGGACACCAGCAAAAGTGTCACCAAAACAGTATGAAACAACATAGACATACATCTGAGGAACACAGAGGGGCGCCGCCTTGGAACGGTCAACAGCATCATAATGACTGCTGTGGAGTTTAAACCGGTTAATGGTGCACCAAACCTCGCTCTTAGCCCCACCATGTTCCTATAAACGAGACGGTGTAAATAAAATGAATCCCCGCCAAGTGAAATTCTAACAGTTTTCATGGTTACAAAAGGTTAAATAAGTAAAACACTAAAATGATCATGTAGAAACATATAAAAGTAGACCCAATGACCATAACAAAAGTACTCAATGTCCTAAAGGAAGACAGAGCAACAAGAAAATCACCTACAAGGGCCCGACGAAGCAAGGCAGAAGACGAACATTAAGACAATTCAGTCCCAAAGGGCTTTAAGAACTATCCATCATAGAGTCTCCCACTTGGTCCGTCAGATGTAACCAAGAGGTAAGCGTAGTGTCCGACTGTAAAAGGATTGAACACTAAACATGCAGTATGTCTTAAAATAGTAGGGTCATAACCTTTTTTTATAAAACGTTTAATGATTTTAGTAAAAACAGCAGAAAAATTACCATGACCCAAAATCTTACGAAGTTTGTAAATCACATTACATGATCTTAGAAAATGTTACTAGAAAAATGTTAAGTAAACAAAAAGTGGTGGCCATCGACCTCTTTATTGTGTTGTATGCGTTTATTTCAAGGGCAGGAAATTAATTATCAAAGTAAACAATGTCCTTTTATAGGTTACTTGTTGTGTTTTGTTTTGTTTTAGTCGTCAAAATTTTAACTCTATCAAATAAATGTAAATTTATTGGAATTTATTGAAATGTTGGGTTGTGCCCCGTCCTGTCCTGTCCTGTTGATCTTGTTTATCATATATTGTGACAAAGAATAAAATGTAAAACGTAACCCAAAAGTAAAAATGGTTTGTAGGACTTATTTACTGAGTTATCTACCCTCGAAATGTAATTATTGACAACAAATCATGTGCAAGTAACTCGAAGATGTAATATGAAGTCGATGATCCTAAATTGGTTTTCGCTTAAAGTATATACATGTATGTATTCATATTCTTAGATCGTCCAAGGCTTTGTTGCACGTCATCATTAATTCTCATGTACAAAATCAATCAAACCGAGTCTGCAATTCTCTTGTAATTTTGTTGTGATTAATGCTTCCGGGGATCACCTTGTTTCTTCACAACAACAGGTGTCAAGTGCTGTGTGGCAGCTGTAAAAAGTTGCCCCGTACTTCAGTTCAGTGTTGTTGTATTGTTCTGGTCCTTCGGGATCATTGATACCAGCGCTATTAAGTGTTCAAAGTTGAGTACCGCTAAAACCGGTGCTACGGGGCATGAGGGATGTTGCCCGTATTCATTATTCCTCATGCATAGGCTCAATCAAACCGAGTCTGCAAATCTCTTGTAATTTTGTTGTGATTAATGCTTCCGAGTGATCACTTTGTTTTCAGATTTTTATACTTCACAAGAGCAGGTGTCAAGTGCTGTGTGGCAGCTGTTTAAAGTTGCCCCATACTTCACTTCAGTGTTGTTATATTTTTCTGGTCCTTCGGTATCACTGATGCCAGCACTATTAAGTGGTGACAGTTGAGTACCGTTCAAGCCGGTGCTAGCGCGCGTGAGGGATGTTGCACGTATTCATTATTCCTCATGTACAGACTCAATCCGGCCGAGTCTGCAATTCTCTTGAACTTATGTTGTGATTAATGCTTCCGAGGGATCACTTTGTTTCCAGATTTTCAGATACATTATAATATGAACTTTTCAATCAAATAAAAAAGTTGTGCGCATTGTTTCCGTCGCAATTAATCGGATAATGCATTGAATTTATTTTATTCACATTACAGTATATAAAACATATATCTACTACATGTACCTTATAAATTGACTTAATTTTATTCTACTAAAGTTTCATTACGTCAGCCACAAGTCATAGGAACTCGAGAACGGGACCGCAGATTGCGGCGCATACTTTCGATCGTGTAACGGTTTTTAAAAACGTTTCTGCTACATCTAAATATCTTTTAGTATTATCCGAGTGTTTGGACTCAAAAAATATATTATCAATTGAACCCAATCTGTCTCTTTTAAAACTGGTCAAATTTTACGGTATTATAAAAAAAGACAAGGAGTGACATCCGCCATTTGCCGCAACGTTTTCGGCATGAGTTTTCCCCCTTTGGCTACAATTGATTACTATTTTTTCAGAATTTTGTTCCCGTTATTTTTGTCAACTATCAGGTATCGTCCGGATATAACGTTAACGGTTTATTGTTTACACGTGTTGACATGTATAGGCGGCATTATATCGGGTGTATTCGTGTTTTGATTTGTTAACATGGAGAAAACAGACACTTTAGTAATATGGTCAAACTGGTTTTGCCTAACTGAAAAAAGGAATATTAAAACATGATCCATAGATAAATATTTTAGGCACTCATCTGGTATTCATTACTAGAAAAATTTAAACAAAAATCAAGCATATCAAGGGGGATAACTTACGCCGAACGTTGCGGCAAATGGCGGATGTCACTCCTTTTCTTTTTTCAATATACCGTAAATTTGACTGATTTTTAAATTAGCAGATTATATTAAATTGAGATTAGATAATTAAAGACCACCCGCTCGCATAATATGAAAAGATATTCAAAGGTCGGACAAACAATATGTAAAGCCGGTACGGATTCGGATTTATGCGCCGCAGTATGCGGTCCTGTTCCAGAGTTCCTATGAGTCTGCACAAATTCAATTATTATATCTTATTGCACTGAGCATAAAGTTTAATACAGACATAACTAAATTAAATGTTCTTAAGGCCGTCGCATGTAATACATACAATCTCTCGATGCTGAATCCAAAATGAAAAGAAAATTAGAAATTATTCATTTCCAAAAAGATAAGGACTTATTACTATGGCAAAAAACGAAAAGCATACATTTGTTATCTATATTGCTCATTGTTTAACAGCAAGAGACAAGGAGCAAAAATTAAATGAAAATCATGAAGAATCGTAATTCTCTACAAGGTTTTATGATTGTTCAAATGATAACAATATTTAATATTATCTTTCTGAGAAAACTTGTTGCATAAAGGATACAGTGTTGAGATCGTTTAGCTGACAAATATTTTGGTTATCTAAGTACAAGCTGGTCTTTAGTTACAACATCTTCCATTTCAAGGTACAATCTGTTTTGTTATCAAGATGATTCATGTCACTATGGACAGGTACACAAAAGGTAGCATTTGATTCAATATATTCCATAATTACCATAATGACGTTTATACTCCTTGATGGCAAGAGAGTGTTTCATTATGCAGAATAATATTATAAAATACAATGCATTTAGCAATTCATTGCATGTTATGTTAATACGAGTTCTTGAACTGATAAAGTGAGTGCATTACATGAAGAACAGATTAAAAGAGCGTCCCATTACCGGAAGCAATAAATATGGTTACATTGTTTGTTGTTAAATCGATATGCAAGCAAGGCATCTAATTAAAAAGACCAGTTATAAGTTATTACAGTGAGATTTCAAAATAAGCATGCCATTGTTGTTTAATACTTCTTTCAATGTCTATTGAATTTACGGTTTCATTTCGAGTCTTTGAATAAACACGTCCTTTTTAAGCAACATCATTTCGCGGTAGCAATTTTAGTGCATCTATAAATGTTAGTATGTAAAAAGTTGTGTTGATAAAGTGAGGGCAGATACATTGAAAACTACAATTATGAATAATTATGTTTGTTTGATATACAATTATCCTACAATTTAATCAACTTAAAATGGAAAAAAATAGTTTTTCATTATAGAACTCAATTGATCAAATCCATAATATGAAGTTGTTTTATGTATTTTAAAGAACATTTCTCCTATCAACTCAAGTGAATCGTGATATAATTTGTTAACACCCAATTCATAATTTCGTAGACTACACCTAAGTGATAAATGTGCATAGCCTGTTTAATCGACCTGTTTCAGAAGTACAGATATCAATTAATGATATGGTTTCTGTTCTTGCCTTAAATTACATATTTTAGAATAAGTCATAGACATTTTAACTACTCTAATTCTACTCCAATACAATTTACTTAAAAAAGCAAAAATGACTGACTGGCTGGGAAAACATTTAAATTTACCGTGTGATAATTTGTAGTTCCACAAATTGAGCGACCTTTACACTTTTTACGTGAGTCATATTTATGTGAAGTAGTGACAAAATACTATTTAAGTCACATAATGTGTTGTTTCAGATATTGTGTAGTCAATGTTGTGAATCCAATTTAAGCAAAATATTTAAATTTGAACTAAAACATTTTAATTATAACTTAATCAAAACAAATAAAATGAGAAATGATCAGTTTACGAGAGAATAATTGAGAAATAATTGGAAAGCTACCTGTAAAGCCAATTGCTCGCGAGGAATTGTACGTGTTACCTATCTATAATATTTCTTTTGTCTTAATTAAGTACATAGCTCAGGTATGTTTACAGATATGCAAATTGGAAATTTATCCTTGCTAGAACATTAATTGGTTTAGGATTTCATAGTTAAAATGTTGTTTATATATTATTAAAACATTGTTAATCTTTCTCATTTATGATGTTTATATTTCTTCTTAAGGGGCTTTACCATATAGCTTTTATTCATTTTAACAGTGAAGGCCTATTATAATGAATGCATTTGAATTCATAATATCGTATACCTTATATTGGATTTTGCACGATTGCAAACACTTGCAATATGTGCTATGTAACACCGCACTTTGGGGTCAAACGCACTTTGGGGTCCGACCCCAAAGTGCGTTAAACTTCGCACCGCACTTTGGGGTCAAACGCACTTTGGGGTCAAAATCGAGAAATTGACCCCAAAGTGCGTTAATATGCTACATATCAACGCACTTTGGGTTCCAGAGGTCTTAAGGTGTTATCTGATTTCTGCTTAAATACTGAGAACTGACTTATTTTCGATCTTGGACATTGAAATATTTGAGGTGGAGTTCAAGATGGCAGTCAATACTTTGATGATGCTTAAGTGATAAAAGTTTCATTAATTTTACCATTTAAAATATCCAAAAAAATAATAATTGTTCATATAACAAAATTACGGTGGCATAAAAGTGACATTTGCATTTATTTTTATTTAAGTTTTGCATACATATTTTTATTTAAGTTTTGCATTCATATTTTTTTTTTTTGAGCTTTGCATTCATATTTTATTAAAGTTTTTCGAACATTTTTTATTTTGGATTTTCGTACATATTTTAGCCAATCAAAACAGCCTTCACATCTCATAACAGCCCATAGTTGAGTATAAAACTAGCACAGTAGTTTGGTTACATTTCGGCCCATTTTTTGGAATCGGCCCAGTCGTTTTTGGCCGCGCAAGTCTGGTTTAGGCCGACCTTTTTCTGCCCATTTTTTAAATCATATGTATTTTATATAATTAGTGTATTTTTTTTTAAAATTATTATCTACTATTATATTAGTGTCTATTTGGAAAGGGCTGTTGATTGGTGAATGAATATGCACCACTCAACCCCACCCCCTGAGTATAGCGGAGGGAGGGGCATTGACTTTAAACCAAGCCGACCACTAGTAAAATCTTCGCCCTGCGGGGGATATTCAGATAATAACATTCCTGCCTTATGCCCCGGAAAAGCGCAGACATCACACGATTCTTTTTTAACCCGCACTCCCCCGGGGGCAAGGGAGGTGGTTACAAATGACTGGTGTATTACAATAATGCACAATGAAAGATCTAAATAGGTCCTTTTATTACATGTTTTGCAGTAGATTACTGAATTATAACGGTTAATTATATTCCGTTAATTTCACAGTAATGATTACCAAATATAATTTCACAGTAGCCGAACTATATTTGGCGTAAAAATAAAATATTTATCATTAATGAATGTTTTTTTCAGCGGAAATGATGTCAATCATAATAAAAAAATGTACGTTATAACTGTAGTTCGTAAATATTTACGAACGTTGTGCTGAAAAACATCTAAAATCTAAAAATAATCATGGAATTATATTTTGCTTCAACATTGTGACGTCATTATTTGATGACGTCATGAAGATAAGAGCATGACGTTACGCGACAAAAATCAGTAAAATGGTGTAAAAATCATTAAAAAATCATGAAATAAACAGAAAATTTGTTTGTTTTACATGTAAGATCAAATAATATTTCACTCGTGAACCCCAGCTATTATATTTTCACTCGTGGCTACGCCACTCGTGGAAAATATTGCATCTGGTGTTCACTCGGTGAAATATTTTTCGATCTTACACTGAAACAAACAAATATCCTCTATATATTCCACTGATTTAGAAAAAAAAAATATATATATATATACATGTATATACATGTACATGTATATATCAGAGACATAGATAATATCTATGTCTCTGTGTGTGTGTGTGTATATATATATATATATATATATATATATATATATATATATATATATATATATATATATATATATATATATATATACTAAAAAGAGTTATTATCTTTTTGATACCTCCAAAAATGAAAATGTTGGTATTTGCAAATGGCGTTTGCAAATGGGGTACTGTAATTTACAGATGGCGAAGTGTTTGAAAATGTTGTTTTACAAATGGCGTAATTATCCAAACCTCTACTTTGCAAATGGCGTCATGTAAAATCATGTACGAAAAAAAGTTAAAAACAAAACAAAAATAAAATATATACCAAAAACTCAAATAAAATATGTATGCAAAACTAAAATAAAATATGTATGCAAAACTTAAAAAGAATATGTATGCAAAACTAAAAAAAAGTATGTCTTCAAAACTTAAAAAAAAAATGTATGACAAACAAAAAAAAAAACAACAGAAAATATGTACGAAAAAAGAAAACAAAAAAAAAAGTATCAAAAACAAAAAAAAAGTTGCAAATGTCACTTTTTTGCCACCGTTAAAAATATTTTAGTACAGAAATCTTGTATTCCTAAAGTTTAAAGATGCTGCGAAAAATATCCCGTTCTGTCAGTCATTTACTTGATAACTTTTGGTGCCATGTTGAGCTCCATTTTAAATATGTAAGGAATGAAATAAAATGCAGTTAATATTTTTTCCCCTCCGTAACAACCGTTCGCCAGATGCTTTTTTAATGGGAAATCTTACATACTTCTTTAGAAAGATGAATTTTATAATGTTAAAATAATGGTATCAGAGAAATGTAAGATGCTTGTTACCTGAATAAAGTAGCGATAAATGTGAAATTATTTGTCATAAAAGTAGTCAAAACAATGTAGTATTTGACTTCCATATAAAACATGTAAACTACTTATCACTATAACAGTACTGTACTCATCATTGTCAAAAAGCAACAGATGAAAAAGATGGTTCAGGTAATTGGCCAATGTGTATTTTTTTTGATAATATAAAAGAACATCAAAATAAAAAAGCTGAAGAAAAACAAATAAAAGCATAATGGGCCTTTAAAATGTTATTTTTAAACCTCGGGGAGATCGATACCCCACAATCCCCCTCTATACCCCCAGTGAGAATTTTACATTATTCTGAAGCTCGCTCTTAATGTGCGACTACTTAAATAGTTGATATTTTTTGACTGCCTGTTCGGACTACTACTAAAAGCCGCATCTTCACCTAGTCAAGTTTCTAATGTGTCACATTTAGCTAAATGAATGGCTATTTTAACATATTATCAGGCAATTTTTTTACTGAAATGTCTTACTAAGATTACCCAGAATTTATACCTTTGTCTATGCAAAGACTATCATATCTGTAAAATGTGTAAATAACAAACGGGAAAATGATGCATTTAGCAAAAAAAAACAATGGAGTTAATGAAAGGTGTACATTCTTTTAAAATAAATGGAAAATTTTTAGAAAAACATATTTTAAGCTTAAAGCTGCATGCCTCCAGATGAGTCAAAATATTTCAATTAAATCAAACTTGAGAAATATGTACTACGATTATAGGAAATGTAAAATGATTCAAGATTCAAGTAATATTTTACATGTTATGTGCGGTCAATGACTGAGTTTTCAATATTTACAACTATATTCCTACTGCGTTACTAACGCATTAAGGGCTATTTATGCATATTTTGACAACTTTTTGGTAATTTACGTTGGTTATAAGTGCCATTGATAATGTGCAAATTGCTTCCTTTTGGTTATTCCACAATATTATACATTCAAATAAATTTTCAAAAATTTCATGAAAATTAGCGTGAATCTGGAGGCGTGTTGCATTGATACAATTTCTTTTTTTGGTGATTTATTTTGTGAAAGTTCTTCACTTACTAATCAAGACCATTTAAATCCCTATTGATTCAGGGCACATGTTTTGTGTCTATTTAATACCTTGATTTTTGTTTACCATTGGCTTTGACTACACTATATTATTTAAAACATAATGAACATAAATTTTCTCTGACCCCAAAGTGCGGTCGTTTGCCTGATGTTGAAAAATGCATATGTACCTGTTTAACGCACTTTGGGGTCGAAATTGGACCCCAAAGTGCGTAACGCACTATGGGGTCCGACCCCAAAGTGCGTTTGACCCCAAAGTGCGGTGTTACAGTGCTATTACAGATTTGTACATATAAAATATTATGTTATGTTTCGGTCCGCAGTGGTGGGTATTTAATTGTCTTTTTTTTTCAGTATACATATAATATGCAATTGAACGTTTTTCATTTTTACATGGAATTTAAAAGAATGCATTTTAATTAATATGAAATATTAAACATATTTCACTATTAGATCCTTGAATATGATTGATACAATGAATAACTATAATTTTTAAATCAAATCATTGGTTACTTATTGAATATAATATTCAAAAGATCAAGATCTTATTAATTTTCCTTGTAGTTGTGTTATCATTGTGTTACTTTTAAAATACTAATCGTTGAATGATAAGTTATCTAAATAAACATTAATTTATAACATAGTTCATTTTGATTTTGTATGAGTACCTCTTTTCACAATTTAGAATGACAAACTCTAAATAAATAAACAAACATTTAAAACGAAGCTTATTTCTTTGTAGAGTTAAAATGGAAACATAAACTTGATGCGAGCAAAGTTTGAATGATAATGTTCATAAGCGGCGGTAATTACTTCAACCTACAAACTGCATGTCTGTCCATTATTTGAGACAATTTAGTCAGGGTAACTCCCTGTTGCACCGTATCTTGAGGCTAGGCTTCAATTGAAATTTCTACTACACTTTCATGTTAAACAATGAATTATCATTAAGTGATGTTACATGGCATGAGTGTTTGTAATATTGCATGAAACAGTCACGTAGGAACGCAAAGTTGAAAATGACATAGACCGAAAACACCTGGAAAATACAGAATGATCGGCATTAATGGAAGGCGAGGCATGTTAATCAAGCCACAAATGTCGAATTAGATAGTTACATAGATCAACTATGTTTAAAATGTTAACACTGTCCTTGGTACAGCAAAGTAACATCAGTGCAAGCGTGTCTGTTAAATACGAACATGACTAGAAAAAATAAGAGTATGAAGAGGCCTTTTCACTTTGCATTGTTGAGATTGTGTCCTTTGGAATTTAATAAATAAATGTCCTAATACAGACATAATGATAGCGCGGAGGAAGGTAGTCTAGTACTGGTGTAACTCTCCAGGAACGATGGTTAGGAAACTACCCGCCTATATGACTGAAATACTGTTGGAAAAAGGCGTAAAATGAAACAAACAAACAAACAAAACAAACAAACATTAAATAAATGCAAAATTCGAATCATGTTATTTTTTTTTATATTCATATTCTTTCCAATTCAAACAAATAGAAATGCTTTAACAACTTTTTCAAAACTGTATAAAGAGTAAGACTATCGCGATTTGAAAATATAAGAAGAAAGCATCTTAAAGGTTATGTAATATAATAGTTGAAATTGGACGCTGATCTAATTCAGCACATTATATTGTCAGATGCAATTAATAAGATGTATGTACGTTAATTAGTTATTGATCGCTTATCAAATTAACAGGTTCTACAATTTATTACAAAGTCAATATACTAAGTATAATTTAATATCTTACATTTATCATCAAAGCGGAAATAAACAGGTTCGGTAAAATTCGCATTGATATCTAAAATGCAATTTTTCAAACATTCGCATGCAATTATATAAGAAATAATTTAAAGTCATTCTTTGTTTAGTAGTCATTACCTTTGATAAATGTTCCAAACAATTTATCTAAATTCATTCAAGTTGAAAGATTACAAGACAATTACAGAAAAGCTTTTTAACGTCTCTTTGATTTGTATCAGAATGTGCAATGCTTGTAAACAAATCCATTTCTTAAACATTTAAGAGGACAAAAATGTTCTATTTAGAATTGTCTGGCTTATATCACATTGAAATACTTAAGTTCAAAACTGCACAATCTGCATTAAATCTTTCAAGAAGAAAATTACGTGAATGTAAACTTAACATTGAAATATATTTTCATTAATCTCACTATACATTGCGCGCATATGGTGTATAGACAAATTAACTTAGAATCTCAATAGATTTCACAAAAGATAACTTAAATGATGTGTTCATATGTTTATTTTTTTTAATAAAATACGGACAGGAAATGCCTGATAATAGTTTAGGGTTTTGAAGTTTATTTAGTACGCTATAATTACTATGTGAGATATAAATAAAAAACTACGTTTGCCTTTTTAGAAATGATGCATCAAATTAGAACAATTAAGGAATAAATTCCAAAAAGGAAAGATAGTTACTGTTTTATAATAGATAATTATACTATGCTAAAGTTTGATATAAGAAAATATTGATAATTTCTACTCAGTCTCTTTGTCAATATAAAATGAACATGTTTTGACTTCATAAAAAGTAGATAATACGTTATGGTTAAAATTCTACACACTATAGGTGAAGAGTGTATCATTAAATATTCGTTTTTAATGTCTCAAAACTCTTATAATTGTAACAAAATGCAGTAACAGTTTTTCATTTAACATTCTATAGTCACGGTGTGTGTCGGGATGTTTAAAAGACACAAGTATATCATCGCTAAGTACTTGAAAATGTAAAACGTTATGTGTATATATACATATAGACACATAGTAGAATAAACACTAAGTATCAGAATTCATTTAAATTCTGCATGATCCTAGAATATAGTAATATAAATATTTAATGTTTACCAAAAAAGGGGTGTTAATCGACCTCAAAGTCCGTCTGTTATCAGTTTGACTTCCTGTAAAATTAACAGGGAACAATTGAATATAAGAATAATTTTCAATGGTAATTTTAAAAAACTGAAATCGGTGAATCCTATTTATAATTCTAAAATGAAATATAAAGAACAGTTCTAACCATTCTTGAATTAAATGTAAAGGCTACTTCTTACAATTCTTAAATAAAAATTTAACTAACTAGTTCTAAGATAAAATGTGGGGTTTTGCCACTATAAAATGAAATGTAAAGGGCAGTACTAAAATAAAATGTACAGGAATGAGGATAGTTCTTTAACTTTAAGGTTAATTTGTAAATGACAAAATTTATAAAATCAAACGTAAAAAAAGTAAAAGGCACATCTGAAATAGAAGTTGCCTTACTTTGAAAAAAAGATCAATATGAATATACAATAATTTATTTTTAATGTTTACAAAATGGGAATTTTCTTTGCTGCAAGAAATGGTTTTAAATTAAAAGCATTTCTTACTATGCATGTTAACCAGTATTACTTCGGCCGAGTATCTTTCTGAAAGATACTTCTTGTTTCAGTTGTCTGTCCTTCAATTTGAAAAGTTTGTTTATTTCATGGCAGATCTTCATTATCATGGTAAGCAGTGTCTTCGTTCATTTTTCTCCTTTTGGTGTTGCTGACACCCTTTGAGTGAGTGTGCACTATTTTAAGAATTGGGAAAGAGTAACTTTTTTAGGTTCTACTCGTCACATTTTAAAAGTATGTTTTTGGGGAATTTTATATGAAACATTGTGAACAAGGATAAAAATGATAAAAGTTGTCTGCCCTTGAAATGAAATTGATAACAAAACAATATCAAACAAGTGCAAGTATCTCGAATATCATGTCGATGATCCCAAATGGTTTTCCCTTAAATTATATCTGTACTTATATGCTCATCCAAGGCTTATATAAATTATTAATTCTAATAAAACTTTAATTTGTGCATTCTACCCGTGGTCATGAGATAATGCAAGCAAATCTATTTTTTTTCACCTTGCAGTTTATTAAACTAATATCTATTACCTTATCATAGGAATTCTTTGACCTAATTTCATTTTAAATGTGCAGTTACTCTGCCAAAGGTGAGTCTGCAGTAACTCAAGTCTGACAATGCCATGATGTATCTAATTGCACTGAGAATACAATTTTATACAAACATAATAAATGTTTCTTTAAGACGTCCATGTAATACATACAATCTGTCTACGCTGACTCAAAAATGAAATAATGCAACAAATTGCAGGAAGCAGTATATTATGTTATTTTGTTTGACAACGCATTATGACAGTTTCAAAGTATTAAAGATAAATAATAATAATAATAACTTTATTTACCGAAGGTAACACATTAAGACATATACAGATTGCAACATCTTATTTACAATGCGGCCTTCTAAAATAAAAAAAATAAATAAAAAATAAAAACACACACACAAAAGAACACATATCAATCAAAGAAAATATTACATGTAAAAAGAAATGATTAAATATAATAGAAGTTATACATTTTCGAAATAATTAACGAGATATTCCTATAACAAAAACGTAACGTATACATTTGTTATCTATACTGCTCATAGTTAAACAGCAAGAAACGTATGAGTCTGCACCAATAGTAAATATAAGAGAAATTCATTAAGAATCATTGTTCAACTTATAACAAAGTATTATATTATCTCTTTAAGAATATGGTAAACTTCTTGAGTAAAGGTTGGTGTTATATATTGATGCATAAGGGTTGAGTTTAATGGGTACAATGTTTAGAAATAATTTGCAACATAACATAAGTTATTTGAAGATTATAATCAAGCAGTGTTACGACATATCTTTGCATTTGTTAACAAATATATCATGTCTGAAACTCGTACGACTTTATGATAGATTTGATATTCAGTATACTCGAATATTCTGCTAGAACAAGCAATGATATAAATAAAGGTTTCATGAAAATATTTTTGGGCTAAATATTATTTGCCAGAACGAAATTACCTAATAATTATGTTAATTTTTTATACATGACTGCATTTGTATGCTGATTTAATTGCCTTATAAAATTTCATTATCTGTCTACGAAGTTATTATGTTATGAAAGACCTGCTTAACTGGTATTCAGTTGTAAGTTTTATGATAAAATGTAACAGACGTAATATAATGAAACTGTGAAAAATGTCGTTTACATGACAATCTTGTCTAAACTTTTCTTAAATTACATAATTTAGGATAAATTATATAAAATGTTCACTACACTATTTCTTCTACAACGTAATTAACTTGCCACAAGTTTTAAAATACAAAAAAATGATTCCATAAAAACGCAAAAATGGCTGACTGGCTGGGCAGAATTTAGGTATCCCTTGTTTGTGATTAATTTGTTGGTTAAGAACCAGATAAACCTTAACTGTTTACGTGAGTCATATTTATTTTACATAGTGACAAAATAGTTGGTGTTTTAGATATTGTATAATATATTAATGAATTCAAATTGTATAGTCAACACAAATCAAGTAAAAATATTGAACTAAAACATTTAATTAAAACAAAATCATTTAAATAAAGTGAGTAATAATCTTTAAAATGTACTTCATGTACTTGATCTACGACAAAATAATTGGAAGGCTACTTGTTGATGGAGATTAGCAATCGCGCGCGAGCGAGGAACTGTACGTATTACTTATCTAAAACATTTATTTTGTATTGATTAAGTTATCTTAATAAATAATCAATCATAACATAGTTCATTTGATATGTGTATGAGTACCTCTTTTCACAATGTAGAATTATAACAAACTCTCAATAAAGAAAACAACATTTAAAACGAAGCTTATTTCTTTGTATAGTTATAATTGAAACATAAACATGATGCTAGCAAAGTTTGAATGATAATATCCATACGCAACGGTAATTACCTCACGCTACAGACTGCATGTACGTCAATTTTTTTTGACGAGTTAGTCAGGGTAACTCCTTGTTGCACCGTATCTTGAGGCTAGGTTTGAATTAAGGTTTCTACCACACCTTTGTGTTCAAGTATAAAAATCCATTTGGTGATGTTAAATGGCATTAATGTTTGTAATCTGCATGAAACAGTCATGTAGGAAAGCAAAGTTGAAAATGACGAGACAGAAAACACCTGGGAAAATAGAGAATGATCGTCATTAATGGAAGGCGAGGCATGTTAATCAAGCCACAAATGTCGAATAAGATACAAAGATCAGTTATGTTTAAAAATGTTCTTGGTACAGCAAAGTAGTATCATGTTGAATACGAACACGACTAGATCAACAAAAAGAGCATATAGTGGACTTTTAATATTGCACTCCTGAGATTATGTCGTTTTGTATTAACAATCTTGTAATGCGTCTTTTGCGTGAAACTGAAATAATGCTACATTAATGCAAAATTCGAAGCATGTTTAAATTTCTAAATTTACTTTTGCAATACATTCGAATTGCAATGCTTAAAAGGTATTCAAAACTGTATACATGGTATAAGGAGAAAGACTATTGTGATTTGAGAATGTAAGAAGGAATCATTTTATATATCACGATAATTGAAACTAGACGCTGATCTTATACAGAATATTATTTTGTCAGATAAAATTAATAAGATTTATGTACGTTAACATAGTAATCATTAAGTTATCAACTATTGAAATTTATTACAAAATCAATATATTAAGTACAATAGAGGATTATCTTAGTAACGTATTTTGGTGTTAACTGCCATACTCATTTACATTTAAATCATTATGATAACTGTAACAGAACACGAATGTCGATGAAGTTTTTAAGGAAAATGACGATGGGATATTGTTTATTGTATGAACGAAGCATAACACGTTTATGATAAGATATTATATTGTAACTCTTTAAAATATTAATTATTAAAATACCTGCAGAAAAGAAAAAATGTTCATATACGTACTCTTCACAGGTTTTCATCGATACACAAAAGTTGTTTCTAAACTCGTTGTATATCTAAAATTAATCATCAAAGCGGAAATAACCAGATTCGGTAAAAATCGCATTGATATCCAAAATGCAATTTGTCAGACATCAAATCCCGCATTCAATGATATTATAAAAATTTTAAAGTCATTTTTTGTTTAGTAGTCATTACATTTGATATATGGTTCAAACAATTTATCTAAATCCATTCCAGTTGAAAGATTACAAGACAATTACAGAAAAGCTTTTTAACGTCTCTTGTATCAGAATGTGCAAGGCTTGTAAACAAATTCATTTTTTTACATTTAGGAGGAGGAAAAGGTTCTATTTAGAATTGTCTGGCTTATACCACATTGAAATATTTAAGTTCAAAACTGCACAATCTGCATTTAATCTTTTAAGAAATAGATGACGTTAATGTAAACTTATCATTGAAACATATTTTGGCCTAATTGCACTCTACATTGCACACATAATTGTGTATAGACAAATTAACTTAGAATCTAAATAGAGTTTACAAAAATAACGTAAATGATTTGTTCATATGTTTATTTTTTAAAATAAATCACGGGCAGAAAATGCCTGGTAATAGATTATGGTTTTGATTGAGGATAATAAGACACAGACAATGTCAACTTTTTGACTGGTGAAACAGAAAAGTTCACTTAGTAAACTATAATTACAATGTGAGAAATGATGCATCCAATCAGAAAAAATTAGGAACAGATTACAAAAAGAAAAGACAGTTACATTATAATTAAAATATACAATGCTCAAGTTTGATATTAGAAAACATTGATAATTTCTACACAGTCTCTCTTTGTAAATATAAAACAAACAGGTTTTGACTTCACAAAAAGTAGATATGTTATGGTTAAAATTTTACATACTATAAGTGATATAGTTCCATTAAAAACTAGCGGTAGTTTTAAGAAATGAGTAACTTAACATGACCTGTAATAGGGAACGCAGCTTCAAATACACAGTTTATTCATTCATATATTCCAATAACTTAAAGACATTTTCAATAAGAATTTATAGATTTCAGCATTTCTGAGACTAAAATATTTTACGCATGAGATGAGCATAGTATATCTCTAAATGAAAAATAAATGCATTATTTGACATAAAACACCTGCAGAGTTAGGAATGTGTTGGAATAATTGTAGAGGAGGTTCCAAGTCATGTCACAAAACATAAACTCAATATGATAACAAACTGCAGGAGTCTTATAATCACCTGGTAAAATCATATAGCGGAGCTAGTTAATACACTTCATTGTATAGGGAAGAAAGTTGATATAAAGATTACCTCAGATTATTTCATGGAAATATGTACATAGATATTTTCGATGTTATGTTATTATTTCAAATCATAATAAGGAAATCTCATATTCAAGTATGATGAACTTATTAAGGAGGCGCTGCCGCGGTATATCTTTTAGTCACGTTGCAGATCATCACAATAGTCAACAACAACATCAACAGCAGTAGCAGCAGCAAATATTGATGCAAAATTATTTAAAACTGTTCTCAATTTGTATTGTGTCAGTTATATTGTATTCAATAATACGATAACAACGTTACGTCAAGTTTATTGAGTTGTTTCTTTTATTTCACAAGAAGAGGATATCAAATAAATCACAGTTATCAAAGGAAAATTTAAAGAAATACAACTGAATTTATATCAAGGGTGTTTCGTATTCACTACTTTGTATAATGACCTTACAATAGGTTTGATCAAACCTATACATGTAGCATAGCATCTTATTAAGCACGTTCTGTTTCAGAGCAGACACAATATAATATAGTAAACAACTTTATGTATTACATTGTTCAGTACACTTGTTACAAAGAACAACAGACATCAATTATCAAGCAACACAAACACTTCTATTAGTCGAAATTAAATAATACATTCGGGTGATAAAAATATTCACCAGCTGATTAGCTTAAAATTAATGTTTATGTCATTCAACAACCAATTTTCCAATAACCATGTTCAGAATGAAAACAATATAAACGAGTAAAATAAAACGAAATTGCTAGCTACCAAAGGTCATGGTAAAGAAATTACAAAATGCAAAGAAGTGCTCTACCTCATGAGAATGAACTACCATGATTACCTTGAGATTAAGGTGAATTAGAAAGCATAATGTATTATTAAGTACAGGCTCTTGTGTGATTTTATGATAAAGATAAAAAAGCACAAAAAAGACCAGTTAATGAATATTTGTTTGATCAAGAATGTATTTTAATCCATATGCAATACCATAATTCTTTTAATATTTTAAGAAACTCAGTGTTAGGAGGTATATCTCTTTAATGTCATGAACATGTATGTTTCTCATTATATATCTATGAAGAAACGCGTTTGTTTATTTCACTGTACTTATTCAAAAGATACAAGTCTACCTTATAACTCTATATAAAAATGTAAAGATAACAATAAAGTATATTTGCATTTTATAAGTCACCACATAACAAGAAAACTCATATTTTAAGTGTAAACTGATATAAGTTCATTCATTGATAAATGTTATTAAATGGCATGTTCTTGTGTTACATCATCTTGACCAATATGATTGGATATTTATCAAAACAACATTCCGCCATGGTACATGTAAAAATATTTATATTTATCAATTAAATAACTATTTATCAATGTAAATAGCTCATTCGATATCTAATTTTGCCGATTAACATTAGCAATCTCTCGTACAGTTATTGTATTCATATAAGTGAAATAGTTGCGTGTATTTTAGTTGGATTTGGCAATACTTCGGAGTTTAAAGTCGTTTCTTGTAAGTTTATTTTCACATTACTTTTAAATCGCATACATTCTAAGAAAATTTTCAAGAAAATTCGATAGGTGTATCATATCAGATAAATGAGAGGAAATACACTTTTATTTAATCATTCACTTGCTTGAAATGTTCAAATATGGATATGATGTTTTTTAATGAATGTAATCGAGGTGTTTGGATAGCAATCATTTTGCATTATTTGATGTTCGTTATAATGTCTCCGATAGGACAAACAAAAATCTAATGTTTGTAAAAAATGCAGTAACATTTGTTCATTTAACATTTAACAATAAACGGTGTGTTTTGGGATGTTGAAAAAGCATGAGTATATCATTGCTTAATAGTTTGACCTTGTTCTTGAAAACGTAAAACGCTATCTGTATAGTTACATATACGTATACACATAGAAGAAAAATACTAAGAACATGAATTTATTTGAACTTTGCATGGTCTTCGAAAATGATAATAGGAATATTTTATGTAAACAAAAGCTGGTGGTCATCAGTCTCGTTTTGTCAGTTGTCTGCCCTTGAATTTGAAAGTTTGTTTATTTCAATTGCACATAATCATAATCATGGTAAGCAACGTCATATTTGTTTCTCCTTTTCATTTTAGTAAGAGTGGACAATTTTAAGAATTGGGAAAGATTTTTTTATGTTATTTTTTAATCGTCACATTTTTACTCAATAAGGTAAAATGTACCTTATCATAGGAATTCATTGACCTAATTTTATTCTAAATGTGCAGTAAATCTTCCAAGGTGAGTCTACACAAACTCAATTCTTAATATGTTGTTACAGTAATGTATCTCATGCACTGAGTATACAGTTTAATACAAACATAATAAATGTCCTTAAAGCCGTCGCATGTAATACATACAATCTTTCTACGCTGACTCAGAAATGAAAGAATATAACAAACAAATTGCAGGAAGTAGTAAATTATGTAATTTTGATATCAGCTGTAGATAGCCAAGTTTGACAACGCTTAGTGACAGTTTCTAAAAGATAAATAGAAATTATTCATTTTCAAAATAAATTAAGGAGATATTACTATCACAAAAACGTAGCACATACATTTGTTGTCTATACTGCTCATAGTTTAACAGCAAGAAACACAGGAGTCTGCACCAATAGTAAATATAAAAAGAAATTCATGAAGAAACATTGTTAAACTGATAACAGATTATGATATTATCTCATTGAAAATATGGTAAACCTCTTGAGTAAAGGTTATCGTTATATATTGATGCATACAGCATGTACAGGTTGTGGTTAATGGGTACAATGGTTAGAATGAATTTGCAACATAACATAAGTTATTTGAAGATTATAATCAAGCAGTGTTACAACATATTATTGCATTTATAAACAAATAGATCATGTTTTAATCTGATACGGCTTAATGATAGAATTATTATTCAGTATACGCGACTTTTCTGCGATATAAATAAAGGTTTAAATGTTCATGCTAAATAATATTTGTTAAAAAGAAATGAAATGACCTAATAATTATGTTAATATTCTATACATGACTGCAATTGTATGCTAATTTGATTGCTTTATACAATTTTCATGTTCGGTCTACGATTTTTTTATGTTATGAATTTGACATGTTTAACTGGTATTCTGTTGTAAGTTCTATGATAATGTTATGATAAAATGTAACAGATGTCATAATGAAACAGTGAAAAAGGTCGTTTACATGAGAAACAGTTTATTCAGGTCTTTTGATGTTTTCAAAGTACCATCCATTCTGTTATCAGGATAATTAATTTCAATATGAACAAGTATATACACAAAAGATAGCATTTGTTTAAACATGTTCCATAACTCCCTAAATAACGTTGATCCTTGATTACAATAAATTGTTATTTTATACAGTATGATAATTCCTGATGAAATGTTGCATGTTCTAAATCAAACCATTTTGTTCATCTGAGCTCTTGATATGATACAAAGAGTATATTACATGAGGAGTATAGATCAAGACAGCCTTACATCACCAAGAACAATAGAAAGATATATAATTGCCTGTAGTATTGCTAATTTGAAGCTTGCTAATTTGAATTATGTTAGAACCATTATTTTAAAATTAGCTATGATTACGTGTTAATGTCCTTTTATACTTCATGCTACGTATATTGAATTTACAATTTCGAGTCTCGAATTGGAATATAATAAACTTCCTTTTCAGCCAACACCATTTCAAGGTACCAGTTTAATTGTCTTCACATTTAGAATGGTTAGTGAAAAACGGTTTTGATAAATAGAGATAAAACTCATAGAAAACTAAAATTATGTAATAACATTGTTTGACATATTAGTCTATTTTATTCAAATTAACACAAAGTTTAAGTCATTGTTTTGTTATGTTTTTCTTTATAGTAATAGTATCCACTTGATCATATCTATAATATTATATAGGCTTATGTTTGTCTATCAACACAAGTGTTGCGTGATATAATTTGTTAACACCCAGTTCATGATTTCGTAGACTACACCTATTGATAAATGTACATAACCTGATCAATCTACCTATTACAGAAGTATAATCATCAAGAGTTATTTTTTCGGCACTTCTCTTTAATAACTTCCTGTTGCACCGTATCTTGAGGTTAGGCTTGAATTAAGGTTACAACCACATCTTCATGTTAAACAAGGAATTTCAATATGGTCATGTTAAATGGCATGAGTGTTTGTAATACTGCTTGAAACAGTCATGTAGGAACGCAAAGTTGAAAATGACGGAGCCAGACAACACCTGGAAAATACAGAATGATCGGCATAAATGGAAGGCGAGGCATGTTAATCAAGCCACAAATGTCGAATTTGATACATAGATCAGCTATGTTTAAAATGTTAACACTGTTCTTGGTACAGCAAAGTTACATCAGTGCAAGCGTGTCTGTTGACTACAATCATGACTAGAAAAACAAAAGGAGCATATTGTGGACTTAATTTTGCACTGTTCAGTTTATGTCGTTTAGTATTAAACAATGCGTCTCATGTGCGTGAAGCTGAATAAATGCAAAGTGCGAAGCATGTTTAAATTTCTAAATTTATTTTTCCAATTTATACGAATTGAAATGCTTAAAAAGTATTCAAAACAGTATAAGGAGTAAGACTATCGTGATTTGAGAATGTAAGACGGAAGCATTTTATGTATCATACTAGTTGCAATTTGACGCTAATCTAATACAGCACATTATATTGATAAGAGTTCTGAACATTAACTTAGTTATCACTTTGATACCAAACTTAACAGTCACTACTTTTTATTTCAAAGTCAATATACTTAGTACAATAGAGAATTACATTTAAATCATTATGATAATTGTAACAAAACAGTTCCAATATTATTTTATAAGACAATGGCGATGTGATATTGTTTATTGTATAAACGAAGCTCAATATTATATTAAAACTCGTTAAAAGTTTAATTATTCAAATAACTTGTGCTTCAGCAGGTCGATCTGTAACATTTTCATCCTTTACGTCAATCCGGAAGAAAAGGTTCATAGAATGCACATTTTTCATTGACATGCAAATTTTGTTTCCAAACTCGTTTTATATCTTACGTTATCATCAGAGCAGAAATAAATAGATTCGGTAAAACTCGAATTTATATCCCAAATTCAATCTGTCAGACATCAAAGTCTGCATGCAATGATATTTGAAACAATTTAAAGTCGTTTTTGTTTAGTTCTTATTACATTGTTATATGTTTGAAACAATTTATCTAAATCCATTCAAGCTGAAAGATTACGTCAATCAATTACAGAAAAGCTTTTCCACCTCTCTGTGATTTATATCAGAATGTGCAATGCTTGTAAACAAATTCATTTCTTTTACTTTTAGGAGGAGAAAAATGTATAATTTAGAATTGTCTGGCTTATATCGCATTGAAATACATAAAGTCAAAACTGTACAATTTGAATTTCATCTTTCAAGAAGTTAATTACGTGAATGTAAACTTAATATCGAAATATATTTATCTTAAGCGCACAGTACATTGCGTGCATAATGGTGCAAAGAAGAATTAACTTAGAATCTCAATAGATATTATAACAAAGAACGTAAGTGAATCATTCACGTGTTCATCTCTTGATAAAATACGAACAGTGCCTGATAATAATTAGGGTTTTGATTAAGGATAACGTCCACCTTTTCACAAGCTTCTACGCACTATGGGTAATATAAAGTGTCATTAAAATCTGGCATTATTTTTAAGAATTAACTGACTTGTAATAGAAAACGCAGCTTCATATGCATAGTTTATTCATTCTTTTATTATCATAAAACATACTCGATAAGAATTTATAGATTTCAATAACTTTCTGAGATAAAAATATTTTACGCAAGGAAGAGCATAGTATATCTATGCATTATTTGACATAAAACTTGTTAGTTAAATAATACCGATTGCATTAACCAATTTATAAAAAAAGAAACTTGCCCCATGTAAAAACAATATTGTAACAGTTAATATACACAATTCTGAGAAAGTAGCATAGTTAAATTATACCTAATTTAGACATGCAATATGCAAACTACAAATATCTGGTGAATTGCAAAGTAGGGAAACTGGTTAGAATGTAAAATACACTCTGACAAAGGAACACAGGTTTAAAAAAAACTTATGAAACGAAAGGCACATGCAGTATACTTAGAACACCTGCAGAGTTAGGAATGTGTTGGAATAATTGTAGAGGAGGTTCCAAGTCTTGTCACAAAACATAAACTCAGTATGATAACAAACTGCAGGAATCTTATTATCAACTGATAAAATCGTACAACGGATGCTCAGCCTTTAAATACTCTGTTTTTAAGTAAATTGTGTATAAAATATTATACACATATTTGATGTTTACTAAGTAAACGTTATATGGTCATTCAATGTAATCATTAAATTACAAAGTATTGCACGACTGTAATAATGCATCAACAGAATTATAGCGAGCAACGCAACAATGCCATATTAGAAAAGAAACTAAGAAATATAAAAATGTGATAATCACGCCCTTTTGTATTTGTCCTGTAGAAAACATACATTTAAAGAATATTTAAATGTTCTAGGAACCTTATTCTTAATTATTATAATCTTCTAAAATTATAATATTCTAAAATTATTGATTTTAAAATATTAATATGTAAATGCGTGGCTATATCTTACCTAAACCTGACACATCTACAGTATAGACATGATCTGACAATGCTACCAATATTATGATATAAACTTAATATATAATCATCTTTCTGAACTCCGTTTTTTCATTCTGAGTATAATTTTCCAATAACCTATATTTATAAACTGGAAAAATAAAAAAGTGAAATAATACAAAATTTCTAGCTACCAAAGGCCGTACTAACGAAATAGCGAAATACCTAATGAGTACGAACTTTGATTACCACGAGATAAAGATCAATTTAGAAAGCATAACGTAATATTAATTAAGTGCAGGAGGATCCTGTATGATGTTAAGACAAAGATAAAAAGAACATAAAGCACAACAAAGACCAGTTAAAGAATGTTTGTTTCATCAAGGATGTATTTTAATCCATTGGCAATATCGTTATCATTTTGCACTTCTCAACATCTTTTCTATTTTCATGACAATGTATGTTTCTCATTATACATGTGCAGGAATGTTTTTGTTTATTTCACCTTACTAATACAAAACGTGCAAGCCTACTTTAAAACCATATTATATACTAATAAATAACAAATAATATATACTGTTTTATATCTTTTTTAAGTAAATTTGCATTTTATAAGTCACGATATAACAGGAAAACCCACATATGTCATTGTTAACTGATCTAAATTCAATTATTGATAAAAGTTTTATTACTTTTAAATCAATTGTATGTGCTACGGCTTGCATCATCTTGACTAATATGACTGAATATTGTTCAAAACAACTCGCTTTGGAATATTTATTATTAATAGTGTAAATAAGTCATTCTGTATCATAATTTTACAATACATTCTAAAATTGATATTTGCATTCTCTCTTTCAATTATTGTATTTATGTAATGAAATAGCTGCATGCATTTCATTTGGATTAAGTAATACTTCAGAGTTTAATATCGTTTTTTGTTGGTTTCTCTTCAAGTTACTTATACAGCGTATACATTCAAGAAACTGATAGGTGTATCATATCAGATATATGATATGAAATATACATGAATTGAATCATTCATTTACTTGAAATGTTCAAATATGGAACATGTAATCATAGTGTTCGGATAGCCATCATTTGTGCATTATTTGATATTCGTTTTAACGTTTCTAATTTGACAGAATCGAATAATTTTTGACAAAATTTATTTGACAAAATCGAATGATTTTAACAAAATGAAATATTTTTACCTTATGAAATTTGTTTCGTGACCAACAACGATAAAGTGAAAAAAATAACCCAAAAGGACTGTAATCTGCCCTTGAAATGAAAACAATAACAAAGAAATCAAATTCAAGTGCAAAAAACCTTGAAAATGAAGTATATGATCACAAATTGTTTTTCGTTTAAATTGTACCTGAATCATTCTTAGATCATTGTAAATTGTAATATGCATGTTTCATCACATGTACATTGTTTCCGCTGCTGTTAATGGGATCAGTAATTACTCATTCTTTTAACATTCTGTCCAAGAATTTCTATATCCAATTTACGAAAAAGTATTTTTTATTTCTCCTCCTTCTACCTTCCCCCGAAAAAAACTCTGCCACCCAAAACAATTTATTGCCTAGGGAAAAATACTTTTTTACTAAACATGATAGTAAAGAGTGTCAATGAAAACCACTTTTATGTCTGTCTCATGTTATCTTAATGTAAATTTACAAACTGGGATATAAAATTATGTTGAATAAAACTTAAAATATGGTTCTTATTTTTTAAACAGATGCTTAATCTTCACACTTTGAAATATTTTTGGTAAAAAAAAAACAAAGAAAAAACATTTCGTATGAATTAGAAGAAATGCCGTTCTGGATGTCTCAGCATAACTTTGATAATGAAGATTAAATTCTCGACCTTCAAATATCATATTCAGACAAGTGCATAATTCTATATTATTTTATAAAGCATTGCTTTTAATATTGCCAATTTGTTTTTAGTCTGTCATCGGGACGAGCAAAACTCTGTGCACTATACTGTCTATATATAACATACGGTACCCAATTGCTTTAAGCTGGTAAATGTTGTATTTAACTACAAGTTGTACTTGATTGAAACAAATGATATGTTTTAATTTTCACGTCAAACAAAAGTATTCAGAGACACATTATGTCTCTCAAGTATAATTTGAGTTTGTCTGTGGTCGACGATATTCTTGACACTGTATTCTAAATTATCATTATTTGAAAAAATGCATACCGGTGAAAATTTCTTTACATAATATTTTCATAATTTGAATATTTATTCATTTGACAGTATTATTAAGTGTTATTAAGTGTTAAAGTTGAAGTTGAAACAGAATAATATAACTTATATGTGCATTTCATTTTTGACAAATTATTTGTTCTCTCATTTCATAGTGCATATTAAAAAGGGCAATAATGAAATGAAAAAAAAAACTTTTCACTTTTATAAATGCATCATTTGAAATAATATTTAGAAGCTACATAAGAATTAAAAGTCACGTAAATATAAAAGAACTATACAATATAGCCGTACAATGTGATAAACAGCATCAAAAAGTGACTTCCCGGAAAATACGTATTCATTTAGATAAACTGAAATAATTAAAATGTTTGCTTGGAACCCGTTTTGATATTACCTATATAAAAGCATACACGTTAGTCCGAAATTATCAAACAAGTAATCCGGTTTTTGTGAAAAGTCATCAATTTCATTCTCATTCGATTTGTGAAAACGCTTTAGCAAGTCATTCAATCATTATGTAATACATGTATATAACAAATGATTAACATCACCTCCAATTCATGTTTCTTGCATCTACAGATAGTCATAATAAACATACATGTGAGTGAAAAGAAACATGGAACATATTTGAACACCTGTAGTGTTAAAAATTATCTTGAATCTACTGCCATTATTGTTTGAGATATTCCAAAACCATGTCAATATACCTATATGATAATACAATACGAGGGCTAGTTTAAGTATAATAATATACTACATTTATTTATTATTTATTTAGGTTCGATTGTTAAATAAACACTTACATACCTTTTGGGTCCGCTTCCAAGAACTAGCCAGTATCTGTAACAAATGAGGAAACATGGCCGTGGCCAAAATAGGGTTCAGACATTCAATGACCTATAGACTTATAAACTAGGCCTTTGCTCTGCTGTCGCGACGAGTTTCTCCTATATTGTTTGTATTTATTTGATATTTGTAATATTCTTTTCACAATAAAATATAATAAATCTTACAAGCTTTAGTTTTCTTTAAATGTAATAGAAAGAGCATCGACACACGAGCATGCGTGTAAAGTCACATTGTCGAGTGTTTTGATGTTCTTCCTCTTTTGTATCATAGGCAAACATAAAACACGTTCCCTGACGTCAAAATATGAAACCCCCGTAAAACGTAATCAATGTACGAGCATCTAAGAATGACTTTTCTGACGTTTCCCTAAACCCCAGGAGAAATTATTTCATTTTTTAATACATGCACTCCAGTGAGAATGGGTTTACAGCTTGACTCTGTCACATTCTTAAAAAAAAACGTGTCCAAACTATGTTATAATTAAATATATGTCACAATATTACCATAATATATGCCAAAAGGACAAAAAAGCACTAAAAATCTTGAAAATTAACAACTGCAAATGCATCATTATTTTCCTTGCTACAAAACTATACCCTTATTGTAAAAATGCATCGTTGAGGTCAGAATAACCTTAAAGATCTTCTTTTACACAGATCAGGTGAAATACTAAAAATGAGGAAATCTGAAAAGTGTGATAAAGAAATATACTCAAAATTAATTGTAAATCGATTCTTAGTCTGATTTGATTTTGAAATGCGTTGCAACATTTTATTGTCATTTTGCACAATAAAAATTGTTGTTCTGGAAAATATGGGTGAAGGAAAGATCTTAAAATTTGCACGTTCAGACCTTTATCAAATGTAAAAGCAATCTCTGAAAAAATATCGCCAGTCCTATCATGTTAATAAACCTCATTTGTGTCCCTTTAAATTCATAAATTAGGTTATATATGTTATGCATAAAAAGATATAAAGACTTATCGTGACGACTGTTTATATAACCCAAGTCTGATGTTCATGAAAAAGGATCACGAATTACCTATCTTTTTCTGTTATGTAAAATAGGATCGTATATATTTCCCCGCTAGTTATAGCTGATAATGCAATGTAAAAATGTGCTAGAGGAATTATAAGTGTAATAAATGTCATAAAACAAATCATTAAATGTAAGCTTAGGCGAATGCTAGATATATGATCCAGTCTGATTGACTAAATGAAACGCCATTAAACCAGAAAACGTATCATTTTATTAAATCAATTAACTTTAAGCACTATATTATCATATTTATCAGTTTTAGTTTTGATAAATGCCTTCTCATTGTCTTCGTCTTATTTTTCTTCATTACTTAAAATAGTCAGAAAGGAAACTGTGTCCATCCATCACGGCAAAATGAATATTGTTCTGGACTTGGTCCATTAAGTCTGGTTAAAGGAAGCAGTGGAAAGTTGCAATCTATCATCGTAACATAAAAAGATAATTATGATACAGATAACGTCGGAGATTCAAAAACATTTACTGTCTCATTACTCATTTTAGTTCATCTGATTTAGAAAAGAAAATTTATGGCTCAAATATTTTATATCCGCTTTTCAGCCTAAATTTGTTTCATTCTAGTATGATATATAGAATATATTGCAAACAATTGACCTAAATTTTTAATATTCTCACATTATGTCAAGAAGGGTTGTTTGCTGCATCTGTTTGAAATGCCTGAAATATAAAACTTCCGATTGGGACGTAAACATACTCTTAATATAGGGGATTATTTTGGGAAAATCGTCATTAATAATTCCATGCCAAATAAAAAAATGCATCTGTAATTAGATAAAAATACGGCCGACTTTTCTACAAACAAGTTCTGGGTTATAACAATGCGGTGGGAGGAATTCACACGGATTATAGGCGACAGCTAAGCATAAACGCACGAATATGGCAATATAACCATATCTTGGTATAATGTATGAATCTTTTAAAATTGTGTTAGTATTGTCGCTGCTGTTGTTGCTGTTGTTTTAACTTAGATTATCTTTATATATTTATCTCTTTAAAAGATTGACATTTAGCATTTTGACTGTTATTGTGTCAACCGTCAACTGTCACAGAGTGTATTATTAATGTTGTAAAATATGACATTGAATCGTTCTCCCTCCAATTAGAGTAAACTAAGTTTCTTCATATGTTTCGGTAGATATGTTTACCGTTTGGAAAATAGATTGATAATTAAATCAATGAAAGACTTATGTTGATACAGTGTTCTTATATTTTTCTTGTCCTTCAGGATCATTGATTCCAGCACATTGTCTAAGTGTTTAAATGTCGAGGATTAAACCTGTGCTGGGGGGTGGGGGTGAGGGGTGTTACACTGTTCCCTTATTCCTAATAAAGAGATTCAGTAATACCGAGTGTGCAATTTTCAAGTAATTTTGTTGTTTCCTTTTCTTTCGAGGAATTTCCTTTAATTCCAAGATTTTACAGCATACAACAAAACTAGTTGTCAATATTTTGGTTAATGTCGCCAGAATATTATTCATATTAAATCATGTTCTGCAACATCGTCGGATACCCACGATTGATAAACATGTCACATAACATGCAATCAACCGTGGGTAAAATGAATCGATTTGCGTCGATATACAGCAACAGGTGCGTAAAATATCTACCAATGACATCGCATTTAACAAATCTATATTCTTCAACAGCGGAGGTAAAAAACAATAAGAAAAAATGGCAGCGCCCACGGTTAAAAACTGTTGCACGTGTCTTGCTAAAATCATTGGCAAAAACTATCGCCAAATCTGTTCTTCTGCAAGCAGATATCAATCATAAAGGAAAAATCACGCTGTAAAAGTAAATTATCTATACTTTCTTGCTGGAAATCGTTTAATTTTTCGATGTTTAACTTTTTATTACGTCATTGGTTGTCGCAATATTGTCTGTAATACCGAACGTCGTACAGAACGAGCGTTTTGATTGGTTTTAATCGCCTCATGAAATCGTGAGGCAGCCAATGAAATAGCTGCCTCTGACACACCTCTAATCGACTGAATATCGGCAAAAAATCCCACGGCTGATGAATGATAATGGTTCGGCCGTGGGTATCCGACGATGGTTCTGCAATAACCAAAGGGGAAATTATGTTTATACGAATGGTGGTTGTTTTATTTTATTCTACACACAATATGTTTAGATTGCTTAACTATTTAGACGTTCTTTTAAGCTTGTACGAGTTTGGTTCATTAGTCAGTTTTAATAAATATAAACATTTTTATTAACCATTTAAAACTAGACAGGAGGTATGTTTTTCTTTAGTAAACTATAAACAGTTAAAGTCTAAATGTAAGAAGTTAATTATTATATGTCAATGGTTTTACAGCCATGCATTTATTAAAAGAATGCCCCTCGTACAAATCAGATAAACCCTTGTTTCGATGCTCTTTCAATTACGTGTATATATATTATAGCGAACGTTAATATCTATAAGCGTTACTACTGGGCAACTACATTAAAAACAGTATCTTCATAGTATGTGAAAATTGATACGTTAATACACTGTATACAATAATATAACATATAACATTCGTGATTTTTGTGACTGTTACTGTCTTACGAAATTAAACTTGTAAACATTGAATTTTCACATTGAATTTAATTTGATAATAATGTAGGACAACAATGTGTAATTGAGAGGAATCTTTGCATTCTATATCAAAACTATTGATTTAACCTGAAAATTCCTTTGTTTTTATTTCAGTTATAAAAGTCACGTTTCAACAAGGCTTAAATTCTTTTGGTAATACATATCTATTTTCAGCCGTCTGAACAATCAGATGAAGGATCATTTAAGCAAATTATATTGTCTGTGTTCGCGTGTCAGCTAGAATTAGATGATTCACATTTAATAATTTAATGCCATCTTTTATTTCAATGAACTACATTTGTAAATTGGTAAATTGGATAAGCTGTGGTTTACATAGAATGTCATTTTATATTGTTGTTATAACATTTGTTTAAGTTATGTTTTTATAAACTTAATACGATACGGTATAGGTGTATTGTAAACAGTTATAAAGGGAATAGATTTTTTTATACGTTTGCTAAATAAAATTGTTTCATTTTTGTGCACTCTGTGTTTCAGATGATAAATGTTATTATGTGTATACCTTCAAATTGAAAATATAGTTATATGATAAATAATCCAATTGAATTATTATTTTTGTATTAAGTGCTGACTTGATTTTATTAAATACTTGTTTATTTTGAACGATTTATCTTAGGGAGAACATTTTGAAATTCAATTATTGTGAATACAGAAAATACCAACAAATTTACTGTCGTGAACACAACCAAAGATTTAAAAAAGTTAAAATACTTATAGGAGATCGGTGGTATTCATGAATATGTTTAATTATTGGAGTCAAAATCGTCGAAAAAGGGTGCTGACTGAAATATACAGTTTGACATTTAGGTGGCAACTATCTGTGCCTCAGAAAACGTATTGAATATAAATGTAGTAACAAAAGAAACCGATTGATTTTATTCTGATGTAAGGTGATATATTTATCAATCTATATCGCAATGATTTTATTTAGTAAATAACTACATAATTGAATTACACATATGTATGGCATAAACTCATTTTAAAAACTACCATAATACAATGTGAACATGGTTTTACGCTAAGAACAAAATCAAATACAACAGATATCTTAATTTGTAAATAACTATTTATATGTGTAGCCCTTATGCGCGATGATGCAATTCGAGATAAATCTACTGGTTATTTAAAATAACTTCCATATATGTTTATTAACAAAAAGGGAAACAAATAAGCGAAAGAATGTTTTATCTTTGTTCATTTAAAGTAAAATAACGAAGCAGATTATCAGATTACACGGCGAACTTTGCGATATGAGGCGATTTCGGGCACAGATTTATTAACGATAACTTTAAGTCGCGAGCATTAAGAAAAAACTTATCAACCTATAAAATGATCAAACAAATTCTTCAATAAAATTGAAATAGTATCACATCAGCAATGGTCGACAAAATAAGAATGTTCAATTTATTGCGATTATATATGAACGACGACAATTAATGTCAAATAACATCCATCTTCCACCTGGTATATCTTCTGCCTGCAAAAACAGAATTCAACATTTTTTATTTGAAGGGGTACCTTTGCATTTCATAGTACAGAGACATTTCCGTGCATACTTCAGTTAACCAGTAACTCGTATAGGACTTTTACGTAGCTATGCCCTGAAAGCAGCATACGGTCCCAAGTAGCTAATTGATGTACCCGTTAGAAGGAAACAAAACAGTTATTGGCAATATCAAATTAAATGTAGCATTAAGAGAATCAGAAGATTTGATTAATGTTTATTGGGAAATATTTTGTGACAGGTGTTAGGTAAATAAATGTGGTGCAGACATATGCCAGAATTTACTATATGTTTATACCCCGAAGACGACTATGTTATTCGATTGCTTTTCCAATTGTGTTTTGTATTGATTTTATTTTCCAGAAAAAAACAATTCTTGTTATTTTTCTGTATTATATAATAAAAACAAATGTAAAAAGATCTGTTTAAAATGCTATGTTCTTTTTAACAATTACAATATTAGATCTGTATGATTAAATTATTCTGCTCTCTTTGTTCGAACGGAATAAACCCTAGTATAACAGTTTAACAGGTTACATTCTACCAGTCCAATCAATTGGTTGTGACGATGTAAACACAAATGCCTGTTATGTATTTAAGTCACGTTGGATATTCTTTCTTCATTATGTTGCAGTGATGGTGAGTGTGGCCGGCGGTAGTAAAACAGTCGCTGCGATTGTCACAGTTTAACAACAGTAGTAACATGTAAAGAAAGATGAAGGTTCAATTATTTGTCCTGGATTTAACGATACTTTGGATATTTAAACCGTCTCTGGTAAGTTTATTTACATCTTGGGCACGAATTTTCTTGTTATAGATGAATGAAAGTTCTTCTTTTGTAATGTTTATAAGCGTGTGAAATCAGTCAAAGAATATTTGCAAAAACGTTAATTGAAAGCCTTTAACCAGTGTAAGGGTAGGATTATTTCTTCTTCACTAACTTAGATTTAATGTGTCAGTTATGGAACATTTAATTGTAGAATAAATACGAACACTTAAAAGTCTTTTAAAGTTATTATACATTACCTAACACAAGAACGTTTGTTTGTATTCGACGATTAAAAACACTTTCTCTTGATTGAAAAATATTGATCAGAATTTAAATAATATTATATTATGGAGTATAAGTATTTTCACATAATTATGCATGTATAAGATACATGTGTTACGTGTTAAATGTATGTTAATAGTTGCATATCCTTATTTGTATCAACACGGTGATACTGAATCATTGTATCAACTTTATTTTTTATTAAACTCTCCAATCACGTATAATTATACTGTAGCCTTAACAAGTAATGTTTGGATTGGTACAGAAAGACATTGCATTATTTGACCCGATAACTATATATTAAGTTACATGTGTAACATTTCTATTCGCTTTTTACACTGTCCTAATGATACTAAATAATTATGTTCAATCAATGAAATAATTATATTTTTTTCCAAACATCGGGTAATTGATTGTTCGCTGTGTTATCGATTGTAATGGATGTATTTTCAAGAATTTTTATTTAATGAGAAATCGCAGCAAAGATTATTGATCTTGTATGTCTTTATTTTTATAGAGAAATGTACCAATAAACAATCGGAGTTTCAGAGGTACTTGGATGTAGCAATAAGGCTATGTTTGTGGTGGAATGAATTAAATTAGCTTAATGAATATGTTTTTATTTTCATTTTTATAGAATTTACTTATTGAAATAGATAATAGTCTGCTTATTCTCGCAATTATTTATTTACAGAACTACTTGATTGTAATAAGCTAAGTTGTATGTTTTTATGGAAGCATTCGCCAACAACATAGATAGAATGCTGCCATTATAATCCTTTGTAATAACGTCAAGAGAAACATAAATTTATATTAAGATGACATATGATAAGAATGAAACATGTTCTCGTCTTTGATGGTAAACGTGCTTTATCATGTTCATCAACGTTAGTTCATACTTACATCATTCTTACTACAAACCACACACAATGAAACACGAAGAAAATTGCTTTATGTACACATCAAAGAAGTTGTTTTCTTACTACGATGTCCTTACTGTACTTGCAATTGTAAACATGAACATTGGCTTTATTCGAAACGTATTTCAGACCTTTGAAACTACACAGCAAATACAAAATATAGGATAAATTTATTTCGTGTATCATTTTTGAAATAATGATAAGATAGATACGATAAGATAAGATATGAAGAATGTTATATATGTTATTCATTATATACAGTACAATATAAACAAAAAGAAACGAACAAACATTACAATATACATGTAATACTATAATGATGCATTTAAATCAGCTGAATATCATGTCCGCCGATGAAGAAAAATGTTAATTGTGAATGTCGAAATAAGTATTATACATAAACGATAGACGTTTTTTGTTGTATCCAACATATTTCGTGTGTTATATATTGTATATAAAGTATATTGTATATAAGACATAATCGTCATTGATATAGAACGGAATTTTTCGGTTCAAATAGTGTTATCTATCACGTTTTGGTTTCTTTCTTCTTTTTTTCTTCTTAATTCATATTTGTAAAATGAACTCATTTCGAACCAGGGGATCAGTTTGTTACTAATATTATTCAGTGAAATTTGAATGAATTTAAATCCGGAGCGAAATAAAATATAAGTATATTAGAAATTCAAGTTTAAACTTTTATTTTGAATCGATCTTTATAATATTGGTCAGTTTTGATCTGTCATTTTGTTTATTGTAGCATGTTCAACAATTTTCAGTCGAAAAATTCATTTACAAATTAATTTATTTTTTATTATTAGGGACATATTTTT
>NW_026864054.1:0-36543 GCF_026571515.1 Ruditapes philippinarum
GCCAATAGTTACATTGTTATCCAATAAAATTTAATGTAGCCTCTTTTTATTTTAAAATTACTTCACCAGTTGATATACTGATATTGACTACGTATGTTCTTCTTCAAAATTAAACATTTTCAAAAAATGAAATGCACTTCAATGATTTATAAAAATAATTTAGAACATTTTTGTTTGTTAAAAAAATCTTGTCAAAATAGATCATCTTTGGGATGTCTTAAGCTTGAACAATAAAGTTTCACAGATGTTATCTTTGACTGTCAGACAAATATCAAAATTAAACAATAAAACACAGAAAACCAAATATGACAATATTTAATGAAATACAAGCATAGAATTACAGTTAAAGTCACACAAGGTATTACATGATTATGTACCTTATTGTATATATACAGTAGACTAGAGGAGATCTAAACTATGGGTATCATACTTGTAATGCTATAAAATGTCAAAGTAGTTACTATGGTAACACTCTGATTATTCACATTAAGAAAGTACGTACCGACAGACTTGGGTGAGGGTTCTGGCTCCTCGGGTTCCATCATGCCGTTGTGGAAATGATTATAGTGATATGACAATCCAGGCCGAGTCTTGTAACGGGCATTGCACACTAAATATAGTAAAACCCTTGTAATATGCACATTAAATATAGTAAAACCCTTGTAATATACATTACAATTTATATCTCCTCTATTTTATGAAAGCTGTTTTATTTAAGCAAGATGAAGTCTTGATTCATCATCATTAAAATTGCTACCTTTACAAAGTTTTGACAGTAGAAATATAAACAAGAGCTGTCGGTAGGACAGCATGCTCGACTATTCTTAGTGCTTGATAGTAAAAAAAATGCCTGATACAGTTACCTCCTCCTGTTTACAGGTTGGGGTCATGATGGTGAACAAGTGTGCAAAGTTTCAAAGCCATATGTCAATGGACTTTGAAAATATTTGAACTATTACAAAAACTTTAACGTAAATTCTAAGTCGAAAAAGGGGCATAATTCTGTCAAAATGCTTGATAGAGTTACCTCCTCCTGTTTACAGGTTGGGGTCATGATGTTGAACAAGCGTGCAAAGTTTCAAAGCCATATGTCAATGGACTTTGAAAATATTTGAACTATTACAAAAACTTTAACGTAAATTCTAAGTCGAAAAAGGGGCATAATTCTGTCAAAATGCTTAATAGAGTTACCTCCTGCTGTCTACAGGTTGGGGTCATGATGTTGAACAAGTGTGCAAAGTTTCAAAGCCATATGTCTATGGACTTTGAAAATATTTGAACTATTACAAAAACTTTAACGTAAATTCTAAGTCGAAAAAGGGGCAAAATTCTGTCAAAATACTTGATAGAGTTACCTCCTCCTGTCTACAGGTTGGGGTCATGATGGTGAACAAGTGTGCAAAGTTTCAAAGCCATATGTCAATGGACTTTGAAAATATTTGAACTATTACAAAAACTTTAACGTAAATTCTAAGTCAAAAAGGGGCATAATTCTGTCAAAATGCTTGATAGAGTTACCTCCTCCTGTCTACAGGTTGGGGTCATGATGGTGAACAAGTGTGCAAAGTTTCAAAGCCATATGTCAATGGACTTTGAAAATATTTGAACTATTACAAAAACTTTAACATAAGTGGTTACGCCGACGCCGACGCCGACGCCGACGCTCGGGTGACTGCAATAGCTCTACTTATTCTTATCGAATAGTCGAGCTAACAAAAGTGTGAACAATAGTACCTTTTGTCACATTTGCCATCAGAAATATATACAATATATACATTAGAAAAGACTATTACCTTCACATGCATATGGCTTTTCTTTCTCTTCATCAATCTTCTCCTTATCTTCTTTCTCAACTACCTTCTTCTTACGACCTCTACCACCACCCTATATCAAACATAATAACATATATATATATATATTAGGGATGGCAACGAGTAACCGGTTAACCGAGTACTCGATCGAACGTCCGAATATCGGTTAACAAAATTGATATTCGATTACTCGGAAAAAATGTATAATTTCTATTTTATTTGCTATTTAGACAGTTTGGTGTATCCAATTAGTTCAAAAATTCGGAGATGTGCATATACCTTCATAAATACCTGTTAAATACAATCACAACTTCCTTGCAGAGGTGCGAAAAATGATACCATTAATTTAATGAGGCGATCAACAGTTTGAAACGCGCACATGTGTCGCTTACGTCATCCAGTCTCTTATGATATTTAGTAACCTTTAATTGTGTAACACAATGCAGTTTGTACCCGAATCTTGTTTTAAGGTAACATTTTTGAAAACAACAAAGGGCCGTATTGCTATTATGATATAATAATTAAGGTAATATTTAGACCCGGATAAACTTTCGTTGCCGCCGATCAGTCTATTTTATTACAAGAAGAAAAAGATGTTTCAACTGCTAAACATGTTTTAAACTTGATATTGCACTTAATTTAATTAAAATGTTCTAAAGTATAATGTCGTTGATTTAATTTTAATTAATTTGTCTCCTTTGCAGTCCTATCTATAGTTACGAATTCTATGAATGTAAATAGAAAACGAAAGTAGCATGCGGACGGTGTTGATATTGTGTGATAAACTTTGAAGATCATTGGAAATCGTCCGAGTAACCGAGTACTCGATCGGAAAAATGACCGAGTACTCGAGTATTAATTTTGGTATTCGTTGCCATCCCTAATATATATATAATATTTGAATTATTAATAAGATAACTAAAAGTTTAATATTTACTTTTTGCAAGTTGAGATGTTGAGAATTTTAAAATGAAACTTGTGTTATAAAGACAAAAAATCAAGAAAACACATTTTTAAAAAAAAAATAATTTTTGAAACAATACTTCATTTAACCGCTTAAGAGTAAGTGGCAATAATGACATATCTATGCCATCAGTATGCTCTTAGTATCTATGACCCGAAACTGTTTTGTTCCTGAAATTCTTAAATAAAGGTTAAAATATTTAAATAATGGTTGAATGATAAGCATAAACATTATTCAAAAACTCATCAAAACAACTGCATCAGAACTTTACTAGCAGACATCTGTCATCAAGATTGGATCAGTACCTTGCCCTTGCGTTTTCTTTTCTTGATGTATTCCTGTTCAAAGTCACTGATATCTGATTGGTCATCACACATTTCCCCGGCATCTGGTGGCTCCATGTACTCGTCATAATCATCATACCACTTGTCCTTGCTTGTCTCACTCTTCAGGTCTCCAAACTCTTCAGTTTCTGTCCTTGCTGCAGGGTTTTCTACTGTACTTATCTGATGCATGTCTGAAATAACACAGTTTTCTTGAATAACCACTACCATCTACTACTATACACTAAATTGTTAATAATGGTATTAATACATAAATAACCTTTATCTTTTTTTCAAATAAACACTCCACCATTACATGTACATTCTGTTTATACTTAATATAGTCAATCCTGATGTCCATACATAAATTTAATCCTCATTTTGTTTTTACTTTTTTTTCAGTTGTTTTTTTCTAAAACTGTTATAATTCCAAATGTTAAAATATTAATGTTTTCTGTACAAAAAAAATGGAGACCTTTTTCAGTTAAAAAAAAAAAGAGGAAAGAATATGACTAACCTTACCTACAAAACATATCTAACAATTTTAACTTGAATCTTGAAAATTGGTACTGTCAACAATGACTTTTTCAAAATGTGTTTAAATTATCTATATGTAAGGTGTAATTCTTTATACATGTATATGACTTACATAAACAATAAAGACAGAATAGATATAAAGCAATAATTGAGTTCTGAACTGTTCACAAAACATCATTACAACTGGTTGATATAGTAACAAAAACATCATATGAAGGTTCATATAGTAAAATAATAAAATGGACCTCATCTGCCTGCCACCTAAAACGGTTCCAAAAAAAATTAGAGCAAAGCATGCAGTTATAAAAAATGTGATGCATAAAACAAAACATACTCTTCATGCAGTATTACACTTCATACATGGCTGTAACTCATATGACATAGAGAAAGAGTTACAACATTTTTGCACCAAGCCGATGATATACTGGCTGTATGAGACAAATAACATCTAGCCATATTAATACCTGAATGCAATCTTATATTAGTCAGTACATCAAATAGTACAATGCAGAACATGTATTCATCTTCCTTCAGAAAGACAAATATATTTTGAGGGTTTTTTTATGCAAAGACTCTGTCTTATTCAATTGATGATATAAATAAAGAATAGGTAATTGTAAAACATGCATGCCCACCTGTAAGTATGTCTGAAGTTATATGCAATGTTGTTTTTTTAACTTCTGAGCCTTCAGCCCAAAATTCAAAAGGGATCCTCTATTGCCCAAGACCAATACACCTGTGAAGCTTAAAGGCCAAATGTCCATGGGTTGTCAAGTTACTAGTCAGAAATCATTTTGCCATACAAGGTCAATGTGACCTTAACCTTTGACCCTTTGAAACCAAAATCAAATAGGTCATCTACTGGCCAAGACAAATGCACCTGTGAAGTTTGAGGGCCAAATGCCTTGTATGGGTTGTAGAGTTATTGGTCCGAAAATGTTTCAACCAAAAGGTCAATGCGATCTTGACTTTAGAGCCCTTGACACCAAATCAACAATGCACATGTTAAGTTTGAAGACCCAGGGCCCCTGAAGTGTCGACTTATTGGTCAGAAACTGCTTTGACATAAAATGTGACCTTGACTTTTGATCCCTTGACCACAAAATTAAAATGGATCATTTACTTGCAAACACCTATGCACCTCTTATGTCTCAGGACCAAGGGCCCATGGGTTGTAGAGCTATTGGTCAGAAACCGTTTTATATAAAAGGTACGTCAATGTGACCTTGACCTAGTAACCTTAAAAACATTAGTATTCATTTACTGGTCATGATCAATCGTCATAAGTAGTTTGAAGTTTCTAGGCCCAAGATTATTATTGAGCAAAAATTGATTGGTCTACAAACCTAGAAGTGCAAAGCAATATCCCAAGAGGGTCCTAATAAGACATTACCAAAACAACTCAAGTATACCTCTTGCATAGAAAAACCTATTGTATTTTCAAACAAGAGGGCCATGATGGCCCTGAGTCGCTTACCAGAAACAACTGCTTTTAGGAATGTCAATATATTCTAATATTAAATTTGAGCATAGAATAAGTTTAAACCATAATTTGAAGAAATGCCATTACCTGGGGTATTTAAGCTTTAGCTTAAATGGGGCTGATCAAATTAATATGAGCAAACTTGATAAACGACTACCTAAGATTGCTACAAAGTTTGGTGGTCATCTATCAATTATTTCAGTAGGAAATGATGTTTGAAGGTTTTTTCTATTTTTAGCTTTAACAGCCTCTAAAAGGGGCCAATCAAATTAATATGAGCAAACTTGATAAAAGATTACCTAAAAATGCTACAGACAAAGTTTGGTGATCATCCATTAATTAGTTCTGTGGGAGAAGATGTTTAAACGTATTTCTATTTTTAATTTTGGCTGCCCCTAAAAGGGGCTAATCAAATTAATATGAACAAACTTAATAAAAGACTACCCAATAATGCTTACAGACAAGGTTTGGTGATCATCCATCAATTAATTTTGTAGCAATAGACGTTTAAATGTATATCTATTTTTAATTTTAGCGGCCCCTAAAAGGGTCCAATCAAAATTATATGAGCAAACTTGATAAAAGACTACCCAACAATGCTACAGACAAAGTTTGGTGATCATCCATCCATTAGTTCTGTAGAAATAGACGTTTAAAGGTATTTTTATTTTTAGCTTAAGCGGCCCCTACAAGGGGCCAATCAAATTCATAAGAGCAAACTTGATAAAAGACTACCAAAGAATGCTACAATCATCCATCACTTAGTTCTCAAGAAATAGACATTTAACAGTATTTCTATTTTTAGCTATAGAGACCCCTTAAAGGGGCTTATCAAATTAATATGTGCAAACTTTATAAAAGACTACCCAAGAATGCTACAGACAAAGTTTGGTGATCTTCCATCAATTAGTTCTGTAGAAATAGACATTAAAAAGTATTTCTATTTATAGCTTTTGCAGCCCCTAAAAGGGGCCAATCATAATAATATTAGCAAACTTGATAAAAGACTACCCAAGAATGCTACAGACAAAGTTTGGTGATCATCCATCAATTAGTTAACTAGAAATAGACATTTAAAGGTATTTCTATTTTTAGCTTTTGCGGCCCCAAAAAGGGGCCGATCAAATTAATATGAGCAAACTTGATAAAACACTACCCGAGAATGCTACAGACAAAGTTTGGTGATCATCCATCAATTAGTTTTGTAGGAGAAGATGTTTAAAGGTTTTTCTATTTTTAGCCCTAGAGACCCCTAAAAGGAGCCAATCAAATTAATTAAGCACACTTGATAAAAGACTACCCAAGAATGCTACATAAAAAGTTTGGCGATCATCCATCAATTAGTTCACTAGAAATAGACATTTAACGGTATTTCTATTTTTAGCTTTAGCGGCCCCTAAAAGGGGCCAATTAAATTCATATGAGCAAACTTGATAAAAGACTACCAAAGAATGCTACAGTCAAAGTTTGGTAATCATCCATCAATTAGTTCTGTAGGAGAAGATGTTTAAAGGTTTTTCTATTTTTAGCCCCTTAAAGGGGCCAATCAAATTAATATGAGCAAACTTGATAAAAAGACTACCCAAGAATGCTACAGACAAAGTTTGGTGATCATCCATCCATTAGTTCTGTAGAAGAAGATGTTTAAAGGTTTTTCTATTTTTAGCTCTGCTGACCCCTAAAAGGGGCAATTGGAATGACATGAGCAAATTCAAATGTGACTGTCACAAGGATACTACAGACCAAATTTGAAGTAAATCTGCTAAGTAGTTTCAGAGAAGAAGATGATTGTTGAGGCATGATGACGGACGACGGACAATGAACACCGGAGCATCCCCCTTTGATACTAATAGCTCACACAAGACTATTCTCAGTAATTGATAGTAAAACTGGATGTAGAAATTAACAAAAAAAAATTTCATTCAAAAAATACTTAACATTATAAGATCAGAGTCTTTCTTATTGACTAAGGAATTTTCAATGTTCACAAAGGTATATTACTCAGTCAAAATCCATGCCAAAGTTAAGGGCCTAGCACAGTGACCTCAACTATGACACAAAAGACCTGTTTTAAGTTTCAATAGTTCAGTAGTTTTGAAGATTGATGTTGCATGCAAGACTTTAAAATGGAGTTTCCCAAAGGGCCATAATTCTGTCAAAATCCATACTAAAGTTATGGGCATTGGAAAGTAACCTCGAATTATGACATCAAATAAGTGTTAACAAACAAATATTCTCAATGGTTGCTAAGATATGTTAAAGAAGTTTCACATCAAACTTTAACCAAAGTATTACCCTCACATAGACATGTGAGTATGATAGCCCCACTATTCTTCGAATAGTTGAACTAAAAATCAAAAACACTTAACATTATATAGGAATTTTGCAGCAGATTCTGAAAAATTTCTATGGAATCTAACATTTTGCTTTATTTCCTCAGGCAATGAAATACAGTCTCTTTGCAATGTAACTAAACAGCAAAGCTGTAAGCTCATATAATTAAGCCAGCATTTTAATATTAGAAGACTCGATTAAAAAAAAATTGATTAAAAGTTCAGCAATTATCATATTATCAGCTGTTTATATGTTGATTTTTCAGCTAAAATTACAGATGAAGAAAGATGTTAGGTGCTGCTGAGTTCTGTTTACTACATGTAGCTGGATTTTATTGAAATAAGCTCCATAACTGAACTGGTTTGGTAGAACAAACCACCTCATTATCAAATATTTAAAATCAACTCTTACAAGTAAATAATGCTAATATTATAATCTTTCATATAAAATATAAGAAGATCTAAACTTTAGACACATTACAATGAATCATTGACAACAAATAATGAAATCCAAGGTAATATCATATACAAGTATTTACAGTGCTCAATTTCAATATTATTAAATGACAAAATGAGACTGTGAGTAAGAGAATATACATGTATATGCCTTGATAATAACATCAACTAATGAGACAACCCTGCTATTAAGACCACTTTGGTCCAGTCAAGTTGATGGAGGGTTTTTACTGTATGCAGTGACAGCTAGTCTTGATATTATGAAATTGAAAATATTACTGTGTCTTTTTATTTTATAAGCTCATCAATTCATTTAAAGGGAAGTCAGACTACTCTCTCCCTTACCAGTTCCTCCCCTGATGTTTCCTCCCTGATGGTTCTCTCCCTATTTTGGGAAGAGAATATTCTGTCATTCATTTAAAGCTTCTCTCCCACAAAAAATGGGTCTAAAAAATCAACATATCACCTTGGCGCAAAAAGTACTGTTACTGACATTTTTAAAATTTTACAGAAGACACAAAAAACTGATTTGTTCGAACAATATGTATTTTAATCTTCAAATACTCCTTAATAAAATATGTTTCGATATTTATTCTGATGACAGCCGAACATAATTCTGGAGAAATTTAATATCAAAGATTAAATTCTCATTGACCAGGTTTCAATATTAAATGGTGTAAACAATTCATCTATCAAATAAGTATTTAATTTTTTTGCAAAATAAATGTGCAGAAAGCAACATTAAACTGCTCTGAAATTTATTTTCTCAATTTACTTTAGACAAAATTCCAAGTTTTAAGACATTGTTTCATTAAGAGTCTAGCCTAAGGGCAATAACAGTAAACTTGTGGTCTAAATATGTGTTGAGTGGATTATCAATGGTCTCAATAGTGGGGCCAAATAAAGAATAAAACAGTCAATTTGGTGGTATTTAAATATTCTAGAGGTAAAGAAGGAAAAGCATTATATTTTGGAAGTCACAAGCCAAAATTAGCAGTACCCGACTCCCATACTTCCATTAATGGAAGCCCTGAGATGACATACATAAATTAATAAATCTTATCAATGGTGTTAATTGCTCCTTTTAAGCCGCTATAATTTATTTCAACGCAAGTCGGCAATGTATTACACATTACCTGCACAAACAATGCAACATGCAAGTGTACAGGCACCTACTATTACACACAACATTAACTTCTGTTGGTTTCAAATCTTAGGTCTCATTGTTTTTCGCAGAAATAAAGTCCTTGCAGAAATAAGTACTCATATGGTAACAACAATCACATCAACACTGTAAAGTTCATAACTTTCTGTATTTACTTGTTGCAGAACATCAGTTTCTCATTAGCTTAGTAGCTGGAAAATTCCTCAAATGTTAAAAAAATTATCATCTACAGCAGACTTTGAACCTACACCTGTCATAAAGGGAAAGGCAGTTTACCTTCCAGTAATCAGTATTCCAAAATAAAGTAGCAGAAACTATTATGGTTTGTATGACAAACTCTCAAGCAAGCATCAGTAGATGAATTCAAATATAGTCAAAGCCTTAAACTTAATCATTATTATCTTCAACATAATATACATGTATTATGTCTGCAATTAAACTCACTAGCCTATACTGTTTAATCCTAATCAAAAGCAGGCATGCTAAATTAAGCAAATTTGTCATATTAGAATATTACACCCCACGGTTCAGTGTTATAAAAAACAACTGCATATTAACCAAGTATTAAGACAATATTGCAGGCCAAGTGTAAGCATATAATACCTGGCTGTACCACTTCTTGTCGTTGTTTACGTCTTGGGGTACTAATCTCTGTAAATGTACAAGTCTAGCCAAAACATTCATATTATAACTAGACATGGCCCTACAAGCCTACATCAATGTGTTATTCAAAATTATAATCATTCTGATCTAAACAAGCCTCATTCTGGCATCTACATACTGACAAACTCAACGTTTTATAAAACAGTAAAACATATAACACAATAATACAATTAAGACTCAAAAATAAATTTACATAAATACTTATGCTAAAACAAATTTTGAACAAGAAAAACAGAATACAAACATGTATAGGCTAAAGAATAACAATGCTTTTTTAGACTACAGTAGGAGCTACATAGTATTCTTCAGATTGACGATTTTAATTTTAGTCATCTGTGATATTGCTATTTATTTCATGGAATGTGTCAAAAAAGATGTACGAAAGGAAAAGCCATAACATTATTAGCAATTATTGTATGTACCTGATTCACCAGTCTCTATTTCACTTGTTTTTGCTGTACGCTCTTCAGGGAACAAGAAGTAATGGCGTTTCTTTTTCCATCTTCTCTCTGGATACGAGTATATCTGACCTGGAAACTTTCCTAGTAAAACAGATGTTCATATGATATTTATAGAAAACTGTTAGTTATTCAGAATTATGGAAAAAACATCAACATCTACATCAAAACACCATCTGTTTATAACCGGTGAATTTATCAAACTTTTGAATTCTTGTGATAAAACTGAGCTCATTAAATTATCACAGTTCATCAAAAATGCTCTTGCTTTAAGAAATTCAGTATTAACTGTAGAAAGATAACTCTGATATCTATTCCATTTCCTTATATACATGATAAATTGTTTTGATTTATATGCATAATTGATAAATATGTATTCAAATTTCTAACGTTGCTGTAAAAAAATTAGTCTGGTCTTAATGTATCTCACGTTTACATATATATTTATCTATACACATGTACAAGATAATGAACTATGTGCGAATCTGAATAAATTATCTGTTCTGTTTTTCTGTAAAAAACAAACCTCATTTTCATTTTTCATCACTTTCATTATCAGTAGAAAAATGATATCATTTGGGGTTTAAAAAACTGACTTTCATTTAAAACATTTTTTTTTCTTTTTGCATTCGCCAAACTTCTCAATTTTTTTTAATAAAGACAACTGTGTACAATAAAAACATGTAATGATCTAATCAAGTCTGTATACAAGGGCAGAACTTGGATTTGGTGTTGCATGCTACAGAAAGGCATATATCATTGTATATGCATGTAAGTAACAGTAAATAAATTTTTAGGTCACTTAAACTCTGCAGAACAGGCAAAAATCAATACAATTCCGATTAAGTTAGAATCTTACTCACCTGGTTGCCTGTGCCTGTATGTATGCCATAGATCTGTATGACTTTGAGCTACACCAGTTTGTGAGTCAAGGAATGGCAGTCTCATTTTACGATCATTCTTTAATCTAACATTGAAGCTTGCAGCTTGTTCTATAGCATCATTGTAATAGGCATCAGAGCCCCCAATACTGAAACACAAACATAGTGCAGATCCTTTTTTAACAATTAAATTAAATCTAAAGTCAAGCAGAGTGACATCGTGTTTTCATTTGTATGGCCTAAGGAACAATGACAAGAAAAGGAATGCAGTCCTGATACAGAAAACAAATCTTTTTTTGTTTAATTTATATAAATAGTTTTACGACAAAAGCTTTTGGTGTGTTTAATTCTCCAACAATCATCAATGTGTAATTTAGATTGATGGGTACCCATGATGACAATAATCCTAATCCCTACAACTAAACAAGATCCTGTTAAATGAAATCCTTTTCTTGTTTGGAAAGGGTCTGCTCTTTGAGCTTGCTATTACATGGACATGCCAATGCTGCAATAAAATTACCCCACTGGGCTCAAAGTGCTCCCACATGATTCACCTGAAATACTATTCACTAATTTTTGTAGTGAGGAAGAATACAATGTTCTAGTATGAATAAAGCAAAATGTTTGACCATACCATATGATTACGGGATTGACCTTGGTTAATTTGTGCAGATGGGTAAGAAAACAGAACCAATGTGCCTCTAACCTTTTTATAAATCACTTTTTTTAAAGATATTGACTTTTGTGTTCAATTTTATTAAAATATTAAAAAATAAAATTAGAAAATAAATAAAAGCATTATCTTAATTATAAATATAGAAATCATGACAACAAAGATGTTCGAAATAAAGTACATGACTTAAATCGTTTCCCAAAAATTACGTCATTTATATAAGAGGTCTCGCATAACTCCTTAATGTCATGGCTGACTGTGATATTTCACAGTTAAATTATTGTTCATTTAAAATTTAAAAGAGAAAAACCAAGACAGAAATATCAATAATAATATTTAATTAGGTTAATAAATGATCACGAATTATCACTAGATAACTGCAAAATTGGTCAACACTAATAAACTATAGAATGATATATTAATCAATCCACAAAGAATTACTAATCATTATAAATATTTACCAAAACGCAGTACTAAAATAACTGATTGCAATAAAAACTTATTGCTAAACCAAGTGGGCTAGGGTGGGTGGGCAAAAAAGAATAGAACGTGATCTCGACTACAAAATAAGTAACAGAATGGCGAGCAAAAGCAAAATAACCTATATATAGGTAATTAAATAACCTATCAAATTCAATAACACACATTTCAATTAATCCAATCAGAAGTCTAAAAAATAAACCGTTGACCAACGAGATAAGCTGATATAACCAGAGGTCAACTCGATTCAAATAAAAACTTTATCATTCACAAGAATTAATCGATTTTAGCAGGTATATTAAAATACGCTAAATAGGCAACTTTAATGACAGTGTTAATATTTTAATACTTTAAAATGTATAAATCAATATTAAAATAATTTTAGTTAGGTTTCACAATGGTTCTGCTTCAAACTTCAATGCCGCATCAGATGAAATACAAATAAAAAAAAAAAGAAGCTTAAAAAATTTTGGAAACCAAAACTAAAAAATTGACTGCTTCACAACAGGTTAACAGGCTAAGATTTAACAAGTGCTATCATTGATGGAAAATATTGTTGTGATATATCGAGAGACAAATATTGACGATACATTGATATATTGACTTTGACAGTAGATACAAAGAAAAACATTATATATGTGTTATAAATTGGGATCATAAAGTTATTCATGCTTGTATTACACATTACAAATACTACAAACTAACAGAAAGTTTGTTTTTTCTGTTATTTTTGTCACTGACATTTGAAAACGGGTTTGCCTAAAATACGAAAGTGAGATTTTTGACGAAAGTGAGCGAAAGTGAGCGAAAGTGACTTTTAAAATATTAATTGTAACGTTTTAATAGACTTTTACAATAAAATTGTAGTTTGTAGACGTATATTATTAGAAATTACTTATATTTATTATGAAAAATAATCATAATGATGATTTATTCGGTTTTTATTTGCATAATTTATATACACAAATTCTTATATCTTCCTTTCGCTTACATTGAAAAATACGAAAGTGACTTATAAAATATAAAATATACCATTTAAATTGAAATTATTTTTACTATTATTGCACAAAGTGGAAGTATAATATCAGAAAATGATAATATTTACTTTCAAAGATAATCATTATGATGATTAAATCGCCATTTATTTTGCATAATCTATATACACAAGTTATAAACAGAGATCTTCCTTTTGCTCGCATTGAAAAATACGAAAGTGGTGCAATTAATTTGTAGACGTACAATATCAGAAGTCAATTATATTTATTTTCAAAAATAATCATTATGATGATTTAACCGCCCTTTATTTGCATTACACAAGTTAACAGATCTTCCTTTCCCTCACATTGAAAAATACGAAAGTGACTTCAAAAATGTCAAATATAGCGCTAAAAGACGCATGTTTTCAGAAATGAATAAAATATATTAAAAAAATCATTATGATGATTTAATATCCATGTATTTTCATAATTGCTGTATACCTGTTCTGATATCTTACTTTTGCCCACATTGAACAATACGAAAGTGACTTAAAGTCGGACGAAAGTCAATGTCAATATTCACGATATTAATGTTTTTTATAATAAAAAAATAAATGAGTCATTTCCATTATTATTCATGTTTTCATGGTGATTGACCTATAATTGATGATGAAAATGACTAGCACAAAATATAAAAAAAAATCCTAACTTATAAAAAGATTGAACTTTACCGATATATATATAGTCAGGTACGTATATTAACATACGTACCTGATATAGTACGATATTTATAGAAAAATCTGTGGATTACTTATTTCCTTTTTTCATAGTGAAATATTATTTTAACATAATGATGGGAAATTCCAAATTATTTTTCAAATTAACATGTACATTGCTCATCTACACCTGAATGAGCATAATAACTGCCACTTTAATCCGTGCAAGATATCTATGGTGGTGCAGAAGAAAGGTTAATTTTCAAACATATATACAACTATTCACATAAAACTTACATAAGACCATTCCATTTAAGAATTTCAAGAGACATTATAATAATGAGAAACACAGTCAAGACCTATTACTGTTAGATTATAATCAAACAGTATATAATTACAATATAATATATAAACAGAATATTAAATGTTAGGTAACACCATCGTTAATCAAAAATTAAAAACTGCCCGAAAAAGACGATGTAAGAAATTGAGAACTGTAAAAAAAAAATAATAGTTACTATAGCTTATAACATACGTCTACAAACTGCAATATTATCATGAAATTCTATTTCAACGCTATATTTGATATTCTGTAAGTCACTTTCGTCAGGCTCACAGTAAGCGAAAGGAAGATCAATGTCTGAGCTTGTGTATAAATATTATGCTAATAAATGAAGATCATATTGATTAAAGATACTAGTTTTGATAATATACGTCTACAAACTGCATTATTAATATTAAGTACAATTAAAACGCTATATTTGATATTTTTAAAATCACTTTCGCTTAACATTGAAAATACGAAAGTGAGCGAAAACAAGATCTCTGAAATTGCTATATAGAAATAATGAAAATGCATGAATATTAAAACCTCATAATGATTTTTAAGTATTTTTTATTCATTTTTGAAACTATGTGTCTACAAACTGTTGTATTAATATAAATTCAAAATAAACGGTATAGTGAATGTTTTATAAGTCACTTTCGTATTTTTCAATGTGAGCGAAAGAAAGATCTAGATGTAGTTGTGTATAGAAATTATGCAAATAAATAGCGATTAAATCATCATATATATAATGATTATTTTTGAAAATGAATATTATCAATTTCTGATAGTATACGTCTACTTAGAGAAATTTTAGTAAAAAATCAACTTAACCAGTATATTTAATATTTCATATGTCACTTTAGTATTTTTCAATGTGAGCGAAAGGAAGATTTCTGAACTAGTGTATAGAAATTATGAAAATAAATGGCGATTAAATCATCATAATGATAATTTTTAAAAATAGATATTATCGATCAAATTCCAAAACTATACGTCTACAATCTTTTATAATTATATAGATTCAAATTAATCGCTATATTTGATATTTTGAAGTCACTTTCGTATTTTTTCAATCTGAGCGAAGGAAGATATCTGAACTTGTGTCTAAAAATAATGCAAATAAATAGCGATTAAATCATCATAATGATTATTTTAAAAATAGGTATCATCAAGTTCTGATAATATACATCTACAAATTGTAATTTTAGTAAAAATTTCAATTAAAACAGAATATTTAATATTTTATAAGTCACTTTCGTATTTTTCAATGTGAGCGATAGGGAAATATAAAAACTTGTGTATAGAAATTATGCAAATTAGTAGCGATTAAATCATCATTATGATTATTTCTGTTAATAAATATAATTATTTTCTAATAATATACGTCTACAAACTGCAAGTTTGTTTTAAAAGTCTATTAAAATGTTATAATTACTATTTTAAAAGTCACTTTCGCTCACTTTCGCTCACTTTCGTCAAAAATCTCACTTTCGTATTTTAGGCATACCGTTTGAAAACAGAGTTTAAATTTCAAGTTTGCCAAGGAAACAAGAAAAAGGTAACTTCTCTTATAAGCCAAAATAGAGATATATTAATTTACAGAAATAAAATATTTTTTAGCTTGTATCGATATGTAAAAATGTGTATCGATATTGTATCGGATGATAAATATTGATGGTAAATCAATATTGCGATGTTCAATGCACTAGATTTAATCACAGGCAAAGTAATTAAATTTTTAACGCAACTCAATATCCTATAAATCTAATTTAAATCTATCTATCTATCTCAAATTTGTATGTAAGATAACATCTGTCTGAGACTTCGCTTTGAAGCTTTGCCTTAATTTCTTATTTACAAAATGAGTGGGTGGGGTCAGAAACTCGGATGCAGATTACTGGATCATGAAAGAAAAAATGTTGCACTATGTTTAAAACACAAATTTAAATTAAAAAAGAAAGACTTCAAAGACAATATATCAATAAACCTTTTCTGAATCGCATCGTATCGGAGTGTTATTTCTGTCATTTCTATTTGGATTTTTGCGTTGTTTTTCGCTTTGTTTGATAGAAAATAAATTTTGACGAGTAGCTTCCCTTGATTGCAGGATAAGTTATTTCATAAATTTATAATTTTAGACACTCGATAGAAATTTATAGTGTTTTTTTGTTACTTGTAAATATGTAAATTTAGCAAATGTTTCTTTATGACTAAAGAAGCTTGAAAGATTGAAATGATAGACACAAAGTAAAATCTAGATTATTATCAGATGATCCCCGGTAATGATGCTTCTTGAATAAGCGTCTGACAACCTAGATTGAAAAGGAAAACAAATAAAAGAATAAAGTATGACAGACTCTGATTTAAAAGAACAGGGGAATCGTTTTTTTACCGCAAGGAAATATGATGAGGCCATTGGATGCTATTCAAAAGCCATTGTGAGTTTATAAATGATTTATAATAGCTTATGTTATAAGCCAGTCGTCCCAGGGCCAGACCCAGGAAAGCAGTATGGACTAGTATGGTAGAACAACTCAAGGCAAATAATTCCTAGTTGTTCTTTACTTTTACTTTTCAGTGACAGATTAGCAGACTGTTTTTATTTGTAGTGATTACAGGTGTCAGACATTTTCAACAGACATGCTGTTTTGTTAAAAAACAACTTAACAAGTCAAATCGGCCCCAAGTCAGATTGGCCCTAATTCGAATCTGTCCCAAAATTAGTCAAATTTACCTCAAAACTATCTAAATCGGCCCCAGAATAACTTTTGTAAAACATTCTATTTTGGATTAAAGAAGTTTATTATAACTGCAAATTGCGTGTAAAAGTAAATGCAGTAATAAAAAATGTCATGATAAAATTAAAATGAAAGAATATATCATATAGTAAAATTGTTGACTTTTGAATATGTTTATTAAATGTTTCTGCTTGCAGCTATCATGTGAAACAACTTTCCTCAACAGTATTGTTGAAGAAAATGTCTAGTTCTAGTTCTACATCATACTGCTTTAAAATCGTTTATGATCACTCTAAGCAGGTATACATTGTATACAATTTTAAGAGACAGATATGAGATACAAGGGAATCCGGGAACCAGTCCCTAGCTCATATTGAATAGACCCCTTGGTTCTTTAACATGCCCAGTAAATAGGACTGATACATGCGAGGATTACCAGGATTTCTTACCAGTACACCTCTAGGTAGGTGGGAAACACTGAAAGTGTCTCTGAAAAATCCCAAGGTTATAACCCGGGATCAAACCTTGGACCTCAGGAGTGATATTGAGTGATAATCAGTGGTCTAACCAATTGAGCTATCACGCCACCACCAGTTTAACCACGGATTTATATTACAGGGATCAGACACTCCCAGTTAACCCTATATAAATGCTTTAATATCTTGTCGTGCGCCCGATAAAGGTACATCGATCGATAATTTACCGGCGCTAAGCGTAAATGTCCCTTTCGCAACGGATACCTACTTTACAAAATACCATATTACTTTTCCATTTATTATCCGATTTTGGAAATTTAAAGTTTATTTTGAAGAAAAATACTTGTTTAATTCAAATATCTAATTTATTTTTTAAAGGTACAGTTTATCTGTCCGCAACGACGGTTAAAAAATTAACTTGACGAAATCCGCGATAAATTTACATTTTTTATATAAAAAGCAGGTATTTGAAATTTATTATTACGATACCATAATACTTTCAGTTTCAAAATAAAAAAGAAGCCGATGTAAGTTATTCACAGATGATCAAAGATGCAATATTTAAGATTTATTGGGTTATGTAGTCAAATTTATTAACGCACAATTGTTTTACGGGTAATGTATTGCGGCCTTTACACGTGAAGAAAATTTATTAATTTTTTAGTACAAAATATTGCCGAGATTGTCAATATTGCCATATTCATAGAATATTTAAATTTCATTCATCATTTGTATCATTATTATTTTTTGTAAATCTGTTTTCAAATGTCGGTGCAGTGAAGTAGACAATCATCGTAACAGTAAAGTTCTCTCGTGTGGCTGTCTCGATTCCGGCCTTTTTAATGTCACTCGTATATTTTAATCCGTATATTTTAATTATTCTTTTTATTTGAATGCCTGTAGAAAGATATTTAAGATACTTTTTAATGTAACGCTAGAAAAACAATAAAAATCTTTACAGTTTGAGTCAGTATTTTGCGAAAATAAAAGTAACTGTTGATTATTTTTTACATGTCGCTTAAATTTCTTTCAAGTTTAATTACTTTTGAAGGGGGTAAGTGATAATTAAAAAACTTTATTTCCAAACTTTCATTACCAGGTTACATGTGATAATTGCAACACTCAATCTTCAAAAACAAATAGAATTTGAATGTATATTTTGTGTATGCGCGGTCTTTAACTACAGTCCATGGCATATATGTGGTAAGAAAATGATTCTGAAGAGGATATATATAAATACAATGTAAATCTATTTTCTTTATTAACATTTATAAATGAAATTGAAAATATACAACTAAATTTGTATAGTCCTTTCTCTGAAAAATAATGAAAATAAACATGTGATAAATAAATCATTTGACGTGAATTGTTAAGGATAACCATGAAAAAAGTATGTTTCAAAATAAAAAATAATATTATAAAACAGCTGTTCTCTATGCCAATCTAATGAATTCATCTATAGGAATGCTTGTCTAGAATGGTGTGAAAATATATTTAATACACTTATTAGTAGAATATTTACTATATTTATACTAATATATAGGTAATCAAATAAAAATGTACAAATCATTTGGAAATAATTCACAGAAATAAAGACACATTTCAAACGTGAATTTCTTTAAAAGTTTTTTAGCAATCAAGAAACATTTTTTTGCAATGCCATCATTAAACCATGTAAAAAATAATTATCTTATTCTGAATCGCGGTAAAAATTCGTGCTTGAAGTAAAAGGGCGGCGAAGTGTAGAGAGTATGCCTAAACAATAGGCGAATATTTTTTAAATTAGGTACTTTTTAACTAAGCGTTGCAGCGTTCTATCAGCATATTTTCATATATTAATACTTTAGCGACACAAAATAATACTGCATCAATACATTCATATGTGTATAATTTTTCACAAAGCTGCAATAACACCACATACTCCGGTGAAAATCTGTCATATTTCGTACTCCGCGCGTTCCGCCATCTCATTCTGTCCACCTTTATCCGATTCTGCGCATGCGCGCGACGGGACTTTAAGCTAAACGAAAGTGTCCGATCCTTGTAATATAAATCCGTGGTTTAACTAACCAATGGTATTGAGAAGATAAGCAGAGTAAAAGTGTAAAGAAGTGTCAGTCATCAATACTTTGTGTAAAAGACAACTCATATACAACAGTTATACTGTGTTTCCTATGTTGTTTATATTTTTTAAGTACATGGAAGATTGCATTGTTTTATTTAGACAATAAATAGAGCACTAAAAAGTGTTGAAATCCACAAAGATGTTCAATATATACATGTCTGCATATTCTTGCATAGCTCTTAAGTGTCATGGCAGACATTAATGTCAATGTAACTAATGTTTTGCAGTGACCTACTTAGTATTTTGATACTTGAAATGGTGTAGAATGATGTTGAAATATATGTTTTATTGAATAATGAACAAGAATTTATTATGAAAAAATTATCTGCGAATTAAAATGAGGTAAATTTGTGTTGTTTTGGTTAGATTTCGCAATGGGTATGATAAAAAACTTTAAAGTTTAAAACTTAGAATTTGAAATTAACATGAACTGGGGCACATAAAATAGAAAAATATGCAAAAGATGATAAAGAAATATACTCAGAATTGAACGGAAAGTTAAAGTTTCTTTGGTAAAATTTCGCTGACAAGTTATTATTGGTCTGAACCAACATCAAATGGCAAACAGATCTAAAAAAAAAAATTCTTTAGTCCTGTCATGTATAAAAAACTGCAGGGAAGTCACATTAAGATGAGAAATCCATATTGATGAAACATATCCTAGCACGTCTTATCATGGTGATAAACAATATCTTAATTTTCTTAGGTATTAAACTTTCAGCTCTTTATAAGATGTTGGTAACACTTTTTCACTGATATGTTGATCAAGTTGTAACTCATAGAAAAAAGGAGGCCTCAGCCTCTTTTTATGCCCCAGAAGGGCGGCATATTAAAATCGCACCTCTGTCTTTATCCATCTGTCTGTCTGTTCATCCCCACTTCATACGTGTCTAGACTGTAACTTTGTCATGCATTGAAGGATTTTAAAATGTCAACTACATCAGGACGATGTGTTGCGTCCAAGACCCTTGTCCGAAGGTGTTAAGTTTGCTATAAATAGCACTTTACTTCACAAGAACAATATTAAGAAATAAGTTACTTTCATTATATCCCCAAAAACAAAGTTTGGGGGGGTATATAGGAGTCACCCGGTGGTTGGTCGGTCGGTCGGTCGGTCCAGACGTCCGTTGCATTTTCCTTGTCCGGAGCATAACTTGAAGACTAATGGTTGGAATTCAATACAACTTCATACAATGGTCAAGCACATTGAGAGGAAGTGCAGTGCACAAGAACCATAACTCTATCTTCACTAATTACAGAGTTATTGCCCTTTGTTACTTTTCCTTGTCCGGAGCATAACTTGAAAACTACTGGTTGGAATTCAAAACAACTTCATACAATGGTCAAGCACAATAAGGGGAAGTGCAGTGCACAAGAATCATAACTCTATCTAAAGTAATTTCAGAGTTCTTGCCCTTTGTTACTTTTCCATTGCTTTCTTTTGTCCGGACCATAACTTGAAGACTAATGGTTGGAATTCAATATAACTTCATACAATGGTCAAACACATTGAGAGGAAGTGCAGTGCACAAGAACCATAACTCCATCATGACTCATTATAGAGTTATTGCCCTTTGTTACTTTTCCTTGTCCGGGGCATAACTTGAAAACTACTGGTTGGAATTTAAAACAACTTCATACAATGGTCAAGCACAATAAGAGGAAGTGTAGAACACAAGAACCATAACTCTGTCTAAAGTAATTACAGAGTTATTGCCCTTTGTTACTTTTCCATTGCTTATTTTTGTCTGGAGCATAACTGGAAGACTAATGGTTGGAATTCAATACAACTTCATACAATCATCAAGCACATTAAGAGGAAGTGCAGTGCACAAGAACCATAACTCTGTCTAGGGCAATTATTGAGTTACTGCCCTTTGTTACTTTTCCATTGTTTTTTCTTGTCCAGAGCGTAACTTGAAAAGTGGTATTTGGAATTCAATACAATGTCATACAATGGTCAAGTATATTGAGAGGAAGCACAGTGCACAGACACCATAACTCTTTCTTGACTCATTTAAGAGTTTTTGCCCTTTGTTACTTTTTAATGTCCAGTGCATAACTTGAAAATTAATGTTTGGAATTCAATGAAACTTCATACAATGGTCAAGGGCAGTGAGATTAAGTGCAGTGCAGAAGAAGCATAACTCTAACTTGACTTATTACAGTTATTGCCCTTCGTTACTTTTTTGTCCAGTGCATAACTTGAAAACTAGTAGTTGGAATTCAATACAACTTCATACAATTTGGTCAAGCGAAATGAGAGGAAGTGCAGTGTACAATGACCATAACTCCATCTTCAGTATTTGTAGAGTTATTGCCCTTTGTTCCTTTTCCTTGTCCGGTGCATAACTTAAAACTTATGTTTAGAATTCAATGCAACTTCATACAATGGTCAAGTGCAATGAGAGGAAGTGCAGTGCTCAAGAAGCGTAACTCTTTCTGGACTTATTACAGAGTAATTCAATAAAACTTCATCAATGGTCAACCATATTGTAAGGAAATGCAACATACAAAAACCACAACTATCATTAAATGCCCACAACCATAACTCTATTTCAATTCTTTAACAATTATTATTCTGTAACTTGTAACTTCCTCATTTCTGAAGCAGTCTTGCGGGGGTATTAATCACATTTAGTGATAGTTCTAGTTCTCTTTTCTTTTCATAATACCTGCATGCTTAATAAAGCTTTTCGGGGGCATTCATCACTTGGGTGATACCTCTTGCTTAAAAAGAAATTCTTGTATGATTTTGTTTTTATCAAATTGGGAAAATGTGGCACCGGTTTGTTTGCTCATTCAGAAGCAGATAATAAATTTAATTGTTGTTACACCAACAGAGAATGTGCGTTTATAAAAAAATCATTTTCAGTTTTTCGCACATCCAGTCTTCATGTAATTACCATTTGTTTAATAGTTATTTTGTTATTGTGCCAAAAGATAAGTATAAACATTTTTTTAAGTCTAAATGTAAATTATTTGAGGGCAAATTTTATTCTGTAGGATTTTTAGTATTCAGTGTGATGAACATTCTTATAATAGAATATGAATAACCAGGACTGTAGAGATTGAAAAGTGGAATAGAAATTTGATAAGTAAAAAAATATCTAAAATCACATTTCAGGCGAAAGAAATAAGTTGTAGAGTAGATGATCTTTGATGTCTTATGATCTTTCAGATTAAAAATCCATACACAGCAACATACTTCACAAACCGAGCACTTTGTTACATAAAACAGAAACACTGGGAGAATGCAGTACAGGATTGTCGTAGAGCTTTAGAACTGGATAAAACCCTGGTCAAAGGTCATTACTTTATGGGACTTGCTCTTACAGAACAAAATCACCATGATGAGGCTATAGCTTGCCTAAAACGAGGTATACTAGCTTACATGTATATAATTATAATTCTTATTACAATGTAATTGTGATCTTGTTTAAGATTTTTTCAGTGATTATTCTTTTATTATCATAGTGCAAAAAGCAAATTAAAATTGCTGTTATATTATATACATCTGTTTTATTTCATGCTTTCCAGTGTTTTACTGTAATATAACAGATGATTATATTCTGATAAACCACTAGTGAAATTTATAAAATATAATTTTCACTGTAGCCGGACTATATCTGAATGCGGATGAAAAGAATATCATAACTAAATGAAATAACAGACAAAAATAAATGCCGTCATACGTAAATGTTGCTTCTTTAGGAAAAGAAAGTCGGTGTCATCATACATCATGTTAAAAATGTAACAAAATTAGAGAAATTTAACAGAACTATATTTCAAAACTGATGATGTGACGTCATGATTGATGACGTCATAAGGGAGAATGCGCGACGTTACGCGGCAAAATCAGTACAAAATACTTAAAATCCCTTAAAAAGCATGAAATAAAAAGAAAATTTATTTGTTTAACATATAAGATTGAAATATATTTCATTCGTGAACACCAGCTATTATATTTTCACTCGTGGCTACGCCACTCGTGAAAATATTGCATCTGGTGTTCACTCAGTGAAATTATATTTCAATCTTACATGCAAAATAAACAAATATCCTCTATATATTATATACATCTGAATAAAATGTAAGGATGACTAGATTTGGATACAAATAAATTACAGTTTAAAGAATATAAATGTCCATTCTTAACTATTCTTTTGATATCAATAGCAAATGAACTAGCTAAAGATTCAAGAAAGAATTTTGGAGATGATATAACTAGTGCTCTAAGACTTGCCAAGAGAAAAAGATGGAGTCAGTTAGAAGATAAACGTATACAGCAGGAAATAGATCTACAGTCATATTTAAACAAATTGATTAGGGATGATATTGAAAGGTACATGTACTAGAAATAAGTTAAAAATACAGAATTTGAGCCGCGTCACAACAAAACCAACAAAGTGCGTTTGCGACCAGCATGGATCCGCGCAGTCTGATCAGGATCCATGCTGTTCGCTTACCAACCCTATTACAAGTAGAGAAACTGATAGCGAACAGCATAGATCCTGATCAGACTGCGCAGAGCGCAGGCTGGTCTGGATCCATGCTGGTCGCAAACACACTATGTTGGTTTTGTCGTGACGCGGCTCAAATTTTATATATTATTTTGATTATGAAGGAAGCTATAAGCTTATAGACACACAATGTAATCCAGTCCTGGAACCAACCACTTAGCAATGGATGTTTTGTTGCTGATGGAAAATGACCGTTTGCCCCTGAAGGTGTTTGAACCCACACTGTGTTCAATCCTTAGATTACTAGTCTGTTAGTCTGTTCATGGTAACAACTCAAACATGCTATCTCTTGAAAAATCTTAAATCCTTTAAATTACTATATTAGTTATCTATATGTTCAAAGTATAATATGTAAAATTAACACATTTTGTTTCATTGCAATAATGAACCTTTTGGTATTGAATGGCAACAGCAGGAAAATTTAAAATTTTTAAATTTTTAATTATTTGGGAAAATATCTTATATTTTTTTTGCTTTAAATTTTAAAAATTTTTACAATGCCCCCAACCCCAAACCTTGAATTTTTGTTATTTTAAAAATAAATTAAAAAGATTTTTTGGTTCATTGGTTTAAAATTTTTTTGAATGGTTTCCCCTTTTTTAATTTTATAAAATTTTTATATTTATATTCCCTTTTTTTATTTTCCCAAAATGGAAAATTTTTTTTAAAAGGGAAAAATTTTTTAAAATTTACCTTTTTGCCTTTTATGCAAAGTATTTAAAAAAAGGGGGTTTTTGGGAGGTGAAAGTCAAAATTTTAAGGTTTTTAAATTTTTTCCCCTTAAAATTTCCCTTTTTAATTTTTTTTTAAAATTTAAATTTGCATTTTAAAAGATAAAAAAAACTCAAGCAGCCCAGGGAAAATTTTTTATTATTTTTTCCAATTTTGGAAAATTTTTCCCATTTGGAGTGGGACAGTCCCTTTTTTTATTTTTGGGGGAAGGGTTTTATTTTTATTTTCCCAAAAAAAAATTTTTTTAATATTTAATTTTTTGGTCAATTTTTACGTTAGTTAAAAGGGGTTTTTTTAAAAATATAAATTTTAAAAATTTGGCCTTTAAAAATTTTATAATGAAAAATATGAAGGGGAAAAATTTTTCACTTTAAAAAATTTTAAATTTTTCCCCAATTCAACCAATTTTTTTAAATTTTTTAAGGGGGAAATTTTTTTATTTTTTGGGTTTTTTTTACTTTAGTAATTTTTCATTGTAAATTTTAATTTAAAAAAAGTTTCAAATTTTTTTTTAAGTTATTTTGTTGGGAAAAAATACAAAATTTAATTTTTATTTTTTTATGACCCATTTTAAAATTGGGGCCCAATTTCTGTTAAAAATTCCCAAAATTAGATTTTTCCCGAACTTTTCTTTTTTCCCCCAATTTCCCTAAATTTTTTTAACCCCTTTTAAATTTTTGTAAGGTTTGGAAATTTTGGGGTTTTTTTCAATTTTTTCTTTTTGTTTTAATTTTAAAAGGGCTTTTTTAAACCCCCCTCAAAATTGCAAAAAATTTTTCCCAAAAAAATTTTTTTCAGAATTTCAAATTTAGGGCAAATAAATTTTTGTTAATTAAACAATTTTAAAAAAATTTACTTAAGGGGGGGGTTTTAAACAATTAAAATTTCCCCAATTTAAATTTAAATTTTTGTCCCACATTTACTTAAAAAACTTTTTATTAAAACCCAAATTTTTGGGGTGGGGCAGGTGGTATATTAAAGAAACCCGCTTTTTACTGTTTTTAGAAAGGGCCTTTTTGTTTGAATTAAAATTTTTTTAAAAAAATTTTTTTTTTTAAAATTTTAGGGGGCAAAAAAAAACAAGGGAGAAAATTTTTTGTTGGGCATATATTAAAGGGGAATTTTCACATTTGGGGAAAAAAATTTAGGGGTTCCAAAATGGGGGCCCAATTTCCTTTAAACAAAAGGGTTAAGTTTTCACATACGGGGGGAAAATTTTTCTTTTTTCCTTTTTTGGTTTTTTTGGTTTTTTTAAGTCAAATTTGCATTTTTTGGGAAAATTTGCAGGCCTTTTATTGGTTTGAAAGGTTTTAAAACCCTTTTTAGCCTTTCATTTAAAACAGCATAAAAAAAAATTGGGAGAAATTTCCCTTTGGGGTTTAGGGTCAAACCAAAAAGGTTTAAAGGCCCGGCCCTTTTCATTTGGGTTTTTATTTTACTATCCCAATTTTTTTCATGGGGAAAAAGGGTTTTTTTTAAAAAAAAATTTTTTTAGGGCCCATAAAAATTTTCCCCGGGAAAGAAAAAAAAATTTTAATTTTTTTATACAGGGGTATTACATATATTTTTTCTCTTGGGTTTTTTTCCCGAAGGAAAAAATAAAAAAATTGTTTGAAAAATGGGAGGAGAAAAATTAAAAATGTTTAGATTCAGGGGCTTGTGATTAAAAAAAAAATAAGAAATGTTTAAAAGGGGGGGAACAGGTTTTAAAAAGTTAAAATTTTTTAAAAATTTAAAAATTGGGGTTTGGAAAATTAATAAAACTAGTAGAAAATTTTTAAAAAAAAATGGGGGGGTTTTCAGCTGAAAACTATTTTTTTGAATACAAATCGGGAAAAATAGGGTTTTTTATTTAAAAACCCTTTTCCCGGTTTTGCTCTTTAAAATTAAAAAATTTCTTAAAAAAAATCTTTTTTATTTTTTGAGATTTTTAAATGGGGGGTTTATTTTTTTCTTGGGATTGTTGGATACCCCCTTACATTTTTAAAAAAATTTGGCCCAAATTTTTTAAAATTTTTTAAATTTGGGGAGTTTTTCAGTATCTTGTAGTAAAACAAGTCCTTTTAAATTGGGGAAAATGGGTGTGTTTTTTCAAAAAATACTGTTTTTTCCTAAAAAAATTTTTCCCCGCTTTTTAGCCTTTGGGGCTTTTTTTTATGAAAAGGGGGGGCTTTTCCCCAAAATCGCCCCCGGCGGGCGGGTTGGGGTTTTACACCTTGGGGAAGGGTTTTTTTTTACCACCCCCAACCTTTTTTTCAGGGGAAATATTACAAAATATTGGTTTTGGAAAAAATTTAAACCAAAAACTTTTTTTTCACCCTTTATTTTAAACCCCCCCATCTTAAAAAAAAACCCAAAAGTTTTCATTTAAATCTTTTCAAGGTTTTTTACCCGAAAATTAATTTGGGCCCCCCTTTGGGCTTTAAAAAAGGTTTTTTAGAGCTTGGTTTTAAATTTTTTTTTACCACCTCCCCCCTTTATTTTCAAAAAACCAAATTTGGGGGGGTATTCTTTTGGGGGGGCTTTACCATAAATTTTTTTTAAACCCTACCCACCTTCATCAACGGGCAAGGGGGAAAATAAAATCTGTTCCCAAAGGTTTTTTACAGGGGGTTATGCCCCTTTTTGGGGCTTTAAAAAAAATTTCAAAATTGGGGAATTTTGGGTAAAAACCACTATTGCCTTTAAACCCCCTTTTAGATATTTTCCTTTTAAAAAATTTTAAAAAACTATTTCAACCAAACATTACCCCCCCTTTTTTACGCCCCAAAAAGAAGGGTTTAACCCCTGTCAAAGGGGTTTTTTTTTTAAAAATTTTAAGGGGCCCTTTTTTCGAAATTAAAAATTTTTGGTTTAAAATTTTTTAAAATTTCCAGTTTTCCAAAATTTTTGAAATGGGGAAATTTTTTTAGTATTTTAAATTTTAAAAATTTTGGGGTTTCTTGTCACCCTTTTAAAAAAAAACAGAAAATTTTTTTTGTTTTGCCCTTTTTTCTCCAAAAAAAAAATTTTTTTATTTTGGGAAACAATTAAAAAAAATTTGGGGGCCCCGGGTGTCTTTTCGGACAGCTTTTTGTTTAAGTTTGCGCTTTTCGTTGGGGGGATTTTGTTCCGCCCAAGTTAGGGATCCCCCCGAAAAAAAATTTCCCTTTTAAAAAAATCCGGGGAAAATTTTAAACTTTTAACCACTTTTGAATTTTTTAAATTTTATTTAGGGGATTGGGAAATAAATTTTTGAAATTTTTTTGTATTTCATTTAAATTACTATGGGTTAAAATTTAATTTCTTATTTCAAGGAAAAAATTTCCCCCTTAATTTTTCAGGGTCAAAAAAAAAATTTAGTTTGTCAATTTTTTTATGTAAGGGGCTTTCTTTTTCCCGGGGAAAAAGAAAAGAAAAAAATACAGAAAACCCCAATTTTTTGATATTAATTAAAAATATATTTCTTTTTTTACCCCCAGCGGAAAAATTTTTAAAAATTCCCCCCAAAATTCCAAAGGGCCCCCTATGTTGCATGAAAAAATTTGTCCCCCAGGGAAAAACCCCAAAAAATTATGAAAAAAAGCAAAGTTGTTTTCCTTGAAAGTTTTTTGGAATTTTTCCCAAAAACCCCTTTCAAGTGGGTTTTTCATTTTAAAACAAATTTTAAATTTTAAAACCCCCCCTCATTTTTTAATATAGGACATTTTTTTCCCCTTTTTAAAAAACCCGGTAAAAACTAATAAATTTTTAAATTTTTCTAAATGCCAATAGGATTTTTTTTCGGGTTTTTTGGGAGACTTTATGAAAAAAGGAGGGGTTTTTTTGACAATTCATAAAACATTTAATTTTTTTATTTTTTCCTTATTGGGCAAAAGTTTTTAAAAATTACATTTCAAATTTCCCCTTTTTTCTCCCTTTTTTGATAAAAAAAATTTAAATTTATTCATTTTTTTCGGGTAAAAAATATGGCAGGAAATCAATTGGGTTTTTTTGGTTCCCAAATTTATTGGGGAAAAAAGGGCAAGTAAGTATGAAAATTTTCCAGGGGAAAAATTTAGAAAAAAATTAAAATATTTATAATTTTTTTAGAGGGAAAAAAAAACCCTTAAAAAGACTTAAAATGGGCAGGATTTTAAAAAGGGACTCTTTGTAAATGATTTTTTTTTCCCTTTTTTATTTTATAACCCCGATTTATAAAATTTAATTTTTGGGGTAAAAAAATTCTTTATTTCAATAAAATTTTTATTTATATTTTCAGGGATTAATTTTTCTCTGTGCCCCATTTTTAGGGGGCTTGTCCCCTTTTCCCCTTTCAAAACCCCTTTTAAAATTAAAATTTTTTCCCCTATTGGGTGTTTTTTTTCCTTAAAAAAAAATAAATTTTGGGGGCCCCCGTCACGGAAAAAAAACCAATGGTTTAAACGTTTTTTCGGGGCCCCCAGGGAAACCATACCAGCCTGCGCATTTTCGCGGCCCGTTTTTGGGTTTCCGGGGTCCATTTCTATTCGGGTAATTTTTGTTTCTTTTAATTTTTAATAGGGGGTTTTTTTAAGCGAAAAAGATGGATTTTTGATCAAAAGTTTCGGGGGAAAGCAAAAGGGGTGGTCTGGGCCCTTTCCCCGTCGGGAAAAAAGCCATTAAAATTGGTTTTGTTTTTTTGATTTCGGCCCCAAATTTTGTTTTAAAAAAATTTTTAACATTTTATTTTTGAGGGTTTGAGGTTTTTTAGTCATTTTACTGGCATATTTTTTAAAGTTTTAGAAAAGAAAATTTTTACCAAAAACTTTTTTATGGTTTTGGTAGAATCAGGTTTTTAGTTTTAAAGGAAGGGGGATTTTCCTTTTAAAAAAACACCTAGTTTTTAATTTTTCCTATTGAAAAAAAAAAGACATTTTCTTGAAAAAAATTTTAAAAAGGTTTAGCGGGTTTTTAAATTAATTTTTTTAAAAAAAATTTTTTAAATTATTTTTTCCCTTTATCAAATTTAAATTTAAAAGAAAAAGAAATTTTTTTTTTGATGTTTAAAAATTTTAAAAAATTTTTTTGGAAAAGGTTTTTATAAGGGGTTCAAGTAAAATTTGTTAAAACTTTTGGGCCGGGTTTTTAAAAAAACTTTTTTTAAAAATTTAAGGGGAAATTTTTGAAAAAGCTGCCAAAAAGGGGTTTTATTTTATGCATGTTTTTAATTAAAATGGGGGCACCCCCCAAAAAAGCTTTTATAAAAAAAAATTTTTCCCAATTTTTGTAATGCATTTATTTTTTTAATTTTTTTCTTATTTTGGTTTTCCATCATTAAAAGGTTTTGATTTTCTTGGGCATTTAAAATTTTCCCTTTTTAGTTGGAAAATTTTTAATTTTGGGTGAAGAAAACCAAAAAACCTGAACCCCAAATTTTGGGCTTTTTTGTCTTTTAAAAAATTTTTAAAAAAACTGTTTTTTTTCTTGTTGAGGGCCCGAATCTTTCAATAATTTCCCCTTAAAAATGTTTTTATTGATTTAAAAAATAAAGGGAAAAAGGGGAGGAAAGGAAAAAAGATGGAAAAAGGATGGGCTTTTTTTTGCCCCCTGGTTTTAAAATTTAAAAAAATTGACCCCATTTTTTTTTTTAAAAAAATTTATACCCTTTTTTTAAATTTCCCGGGGGAATTTTTCTCCTTTTTTTATTATTTTGGGAATTTTTAGGTTAGGAAATTTTTAATGTAAATTTATTGAATAGTTATTGGGTTTTTTTTTTTTCAGCCGGGTTTTAAAAATTGTTAAAAAAAATTTGTTAAATTTTTTTAAAACCCAAAGATGTATAAAAGTTTGGTTTAAATTTTCTTTGGGTACTTTCTAGAAAAAGAAATTTATGGAAATTTAATTTTTTCTGTTTTTCTAGGGAGTTTTACAAATGGGACTAGTAACTTTCATTTTAGGGAAAAAATTTTTGATTTGGTATATATTTTTTACTAGTATTTTTCCAAATGGGGATTTATTTTTAAAAAAATTTTAAAAAGTGTGTTAAAAAGGGTTTATGATTGTAAAAATTTTTTAAAATTGTTAAATATTTAGAGGATTAAAAAAAAAAGGAAAAAAAGGGGCAAAATGGGTTGGTTTTTTTTTTTAGTTAAAAAACATTTTTATAAAAAATTTAACCCTGAAAAAAGGGTCATTTTCCAAGAAATTTATGAAATTTAAAAAAACCAGGATTTTACCCAAAAAATTTAAATTTTTTTTGCTTTTCCCAAAAGTAGGGGGAAAATAAAAAGGAAAAAACCCATAAAAAAAATTTTATTTTAAAATATACATTTTAATTTTAAAAACCCGTCACTCTTCATCCCTTTTTTTATAAAAACTAAATTTTTTGGTTTTTTTCAGAGAGTTGGTTTATTTTTATTTTCCGTGGGCCCAAAAAAAAACAAAATTTTAAAATTTAGACTCAATTTTTAATTTTCCCCCCAATTTTTGCCATTTTAAAGAAGTTATTTTGGAAAAAATTATTCTTGAAAAAAATCCATGGGCAGAGGAAATTTTAATTTTTGTTTTAAATTTTTATCTTTTTTCAAAAAAGGGGGGACAAAGGGCCAGTTTTTAACTTTTTTAAATTTGGGAGTGAGAATGAAAGGCTAGCACAAATTAACTTCTGCCAGTTTTGAAACAAAAGGCATTTTTCAAATTTTAGGTTTGGGAAAACGAGATAGAATGAATATGCAATTTTCAATGAAAAAAATCAAATATGTAAAAATTAAAAACAACTCGCATGTTCTGAATTTAGTCTAAAAGTTTTTATAATTACTCCGGAACATTTTATTTTCAATTGTTTAACAAAAAAAATGATGATACCCCAAAAACATTTCTGAGTATCAATCAGCCTGTTATTTAAACAGATGATGCTGAAAGTTGTGCAGGAAAAAAAAAAGGCTATATCAAGGTTAAAAAACAAAAGGTTCATGAAATTGGGTCTAGTGTTTATATTACCATCAATTTTAGAATTGTTTAAAGCTGCATGCCTTTCCAAAAAGAGCCAAAATATTTAAGAAAATCTTTTTTGGTAAAATCACCAAATTTTTAAAGAAAGGAAAAAAAAAGACCCCCAAGTTATTTTTTTAATGTGCAGTTTTGGGAAGTTTTTGCAGTATTTTATCCCCCATTTTTCTACTTGTGTTACAAACCCCCAGTAAGGGCTGTTATTGCACTTTTAACCCCCATTTTTTTGTTTTTTGGATTGTAAGGTGACCCAATATTTTTATTACTTTTTTGTTCCCCTCACAAATTTTTTTTTTAAATACTTTTCCAAAATTTTTAATGAAAATTACATGAATCTGGGGGCGTGCTGCTTTAAAGGACAAAGTTAAAGTTTTTTAGTCAAGGGGCACTGCAAAAATCATTCTGCAAAAAGGGAAAAGGGCATGTTAAGGTGAGCTCACGGGGGGAAGTTTTTTATTCAGCCCTGAGAAATTCTGCAAGATTTTAAAAACATGAAAAAAAGGCTGCTTTTAAGTATTCTCCCATGTTTTGGTAATTTCCGCATTTTTGTCTGTTTCTAATAAAAAAAACATTTTTGTCATGCTTCCATTGCACAAATGTTATTGATGTTTTTTTTTGATAAAAAAAATCCTTGGGGCTGTTTTCCCTTAAACCCTTTTTTACATGCCCCAAAAAGATTTGGGGCATTTTTTTAAAAGTCCTACTAAAAATGTTCCTGCTCATGTTTTTTCTCTGTTAATTTAAAAATTGCATGACAGTTTTTTTAAAGAAATGAATTAATATACATTGTACTTTTATTATTTGAAGTTGCTGGGTCATTATGAACCTTTTTTGTTTTTTATTTTTGGACGGGGGTCTCTATCTCGACAAAATATTTGACATCACAGAAAAAATTGTCTTTGTAATAAAAATTTTTAGGCAACGGCTGAAATTTTTTTACATTTGTTATTAAGAATGAAATGTCCCTACCAGTTTTTAAAGGGTTTTTAAGAGTTTTTTTAATGACCAAGAGCACTTACGTATAGGGGGTTTTTGTCAGGTCTTGTATTTTATACTTTAATATAAAAAGAATACTAAAAAAAACCCCTTTCCCCAAATTTTTAGATTGCAGAATTTTAAATTTATAATAGTATGCTTCCATATTTTAAAAAACATAACTATCCACAGGATATTACCTATACTTATCACAACGGGTGAAAAAAAAAAAAAAAAACAGCATAATTATTAATTGCATTTACATTCCCAATTTTTACTAAAAAATTTTGAAATTTATTTCTGTAAAAACATATTGTTTTTAATTTGATTTTTTTAAAAATTTTTTTTTTTCAAATTTGAAAAGGGTGTGCTGTTTTTTAAATTTGCAGATTTAATTTTTAAAAGAGGGTTTTTAAGGTTTGGAGGTTTTTGGGGATAAACATTTTGAATGCCAAAAAAAGCTTTTTGCAACTTTTTTATAAAATTTTAAGTTTTTTCCCATATCTCTTTAAACTAAACATTTTTGGGCAAAAAATTTTGGGGTTTTTCCTAAAATTTAAAGGGGGCCATTAAAAAATTTTTCATGTTCAATAAAGGGTTTTTAATTTAAAATTTTTTTTTTTTTGGGTTAGAAAATAAATTTGCAACATTTATTCAAATATATTTTAAACAATCTTTTTTCCTTTCTTGTTTTTTTAAATTTTAAAAGGGGAACATTTTAAAAAAAACCCCCAAATTTTTTCGGGGGCGGGGGAAAAAATTTTATTTTTTTTTTCTTTTTCTTTTCTATTTTTAATTTACCCATTAAACCTTTTTTTGTATTTTGATACAATTTTTTTGGTTTAATGTTTCTTTTTCGGGGGTTTTTACTGGGATTTAATTTCGCGGGGAAAAAATCGGGGGCAAAAATGCATTTCCCCCCCCTTTTCCCGGTCGGGGCCCTGGGGGTTTTTAATTTTTTTGTATGTAAGCTGGTTTTCTCCCAAAAAACTACTGAAGGAAGGGAAATTGAAACTTCCCCACACTTTTTTCTTTTTGGGGATAAATTTAAAGATTAATTGGCCCCCAAAATTTCCCTTTAACTTTTGTTTTTGTTTTTTTCCTTTAAATTTTTTCCCCCTTTTTTTCAAACTTGGGGAAATTTTTGGTTAATTTTTTTGGTATTTAAGCTGGGATCCCCCAAAAAAAAACTGAAGGGGAAGGGTTTTAAAAAACTTCACCACTTTTTCCTTTTTTGTGATTATTTTTAAGAGGGATTTCCCACAAGCCCCAATTAAACTCTGATTTGCTTTTTTTTTAAATTTTTCCCCCTTTTTTCGACTTAAAAAAATTCTTGGGGGTTAAATTTTTTGGGTTATGAAAAGTTTGGTACCCTCCTTTTAAACAAATTTTAAAGGGGGAATTTGGATTAAAAAATTTTCACCCCCCAACTTTTTTCTCTGGGGGATTTTTCCTAAGTTTAAAATTTGGCCCCAAGGGCCCAAAAAACTCTGATTTTTTTTTTTTCATAATTACCCCCCCTTTTTTTTCCCAAACCTTAAAAAAATTTTTTTTTTTTAAAATTTTTGTATTTTTAAAGCGGGAAAATTTCTCCAAAAAATTTTCCCTTAAAGGGGGGAAATTGGTTTTAAAAAATTTCCCCCACACTTGTTCTTCTTTGTTTAAATCTGAAGTTTGGGGCAAAAATCCCTTTCCCCCTTTTTGTTTTGGCTTTTTTGCAAAATTATCCCCCCCCCCTTTTTTTTTGGGGGGGACTTGGGAAAATTTTTTGGGTTTAAAGGGTTTTTTGAAATTGGAAAAAGCTGGTATCCCCCAAAAAACTACGGGAAGGGAAAGGGGTTTGGGGAAAAATTTTTCACCCCCCATTTGTTCTCTGTGTTTTAATCAAAAAAAGATAATTGCCAAAGCCCCTTTAACTCGGGATTTTGTTTTTTTTACATAATTTTTTCCCCCTTTTTTTGGGACTTAAAATTTTTTGGGTTAAAGGTTTTTGCTTTAAAAAGGGGCTGGTATCCCCCAAAATTTATTTTAAAGGGGGGAATGGTTTTAAAAAATTTTCCACAAAACTTTTTTCTTCTTTTGTTAAATTTAAGATGTTTGGGGCCAAAAAAGCCCCCTAACTCTAAATTTGCTGAAAAAACAAAATTTTTACCCCCCCCTTTTTTCCAAAACCTTAAAATTCCCTTGGGTTTTAAGTTTTTGCTTTTAAAGGGTTTGGTATCTCCATTATTTTTTTAAAGGGGGAATGGATTGAAATTTTTAAAAAAAACATTTGGGGTCTCTTTGATTATCAAAGAGGGGTTTTAAAAACAATTTCCCAAAAAAACTCTGTTTTTGGGTTTTTTTTGCTTTAATTTTAGGGCCCCTTTTTCGAAAACTTTTAAATTTCCCTTTTTTAATTTTTTGCCATTGAAGCTTGTCTTTTCCAAAAAATTTTACTAAAAAGGGAAATTTTGTTTTGGGAAATTTTTAAAGATTTTTTGTACCCTTTTGGGGGGAAAATTTTTTATGTTTTTTCAAAAAATTAGGGTTAAGCATTTTTTTATTTCCCAAATTAAAAAACCCCCCCTTGTAAACAAATTTTGGGAATAGTCGAGCTTTTTACTGTCTCCCGACATTTTCTTTTTAACCCTTTTCCCAATTTTGGGTCATTTTTTTTAACTTAAGAATTTAAAAAAAATTGTAAAACCCTTTGTAAAAAATCTTTTTAAAAAAAAAACCCTTTTTGAAACCCAATTTACAATTTGGGGTTATCCACGTATCGGGGTTTGAGTAATATCACACAATACCCAATATTTTTAAATGTGCATCTACATTTCTGTTTTTTTAAAATTTTAAATTACACACCCATGAAGTTTCTTCAATGGCTAGCTCAGCTGTAAAAAAGAATACAGTCACTTTCAAATTTCCAAAATTTTTTTTGTTTATAACAAAACATTTAAATCATATGTATAAAAACTTTTTATTTAAATGTTTTATTGTTTATTATCAATAAAGATGCCTTTTTTTTGAAGGGTTTGTGTCTTTATTAAAACCCTTTCCATTTTTAATTATAAGTAGAAAAAATGTTTTGGTAACAAGGAAAATTTTTTTGGCAATTTTAAACCCGGTTTAGGGTTTTTTTATTTTTTGCCCCGGAAATTTTTTTTAAAAAAGGGTATTCTAAATTGCAAAATTTGAAATGAAAATTTCCTTTTACAGTCTGAGAAAAGGGGAAATCCAGTTTAAAAAGGGAAAAAAATTTTAGAATTTAAAAAAAAACCCTTTTTTATTTTTCCTTAAAAAATGCAAATCCTATTTTGACAAATTTAAAAAAATATTTTTCAAAAATTTTTTAAAGGGGGGAAACCCCCTTTTTTTTAATTTTTTTTTGAGAAATCCTTTTTACCTCAAAATTTTTAACGCGGATGCCATTTTCCACAAAATAATGCTTTTCCCCAAAAGTTTCTGGGGAAGATAATGTTTTTAAAAAATTTTGTTTGAGAAGTGAATTTGACTTAAATGAAACAAAAAAACCCTTTTTTTAAAAACCCAAAATTTATTCCAAAAAAAGAAAAAAGGGTTTAAAGGGTCAAAAATTCTATTTCATGACTGAAACACAAAAAAATTCCCAAACAAGAATTTTGCACACAAAAAACGGATACTTATACCATTGACAAAATTTTTTTTTTCTGAAACCCCCAAATTGTTTAAGGGTTGAAACCCTTTTATTTTAGGGTTTAAGCATTTTAGCTTTACTTAACATTTATGGTTAAAATTTGTTTTTGGGGGTAATACT